>NW_004457611.1:251475-293808 GCF_000313135.1 Acanthamoeba castellanii str. Neff | reverse complement strand
GTTATGGGCTTGGTGTGGAGCGCCCTGTTCAGCATCGTGTGGGACTGGATCATCTTCCCGGTGGCCAACTTCCTTACGCTCTACCAGTACGATCAGTTCTTCATGGGCGCCTTCGGCATGAACACCTCCAAGTACGTACACCATCCCCCCTCCTCCTCCACCACCTTCTACACGCGCGCGTGTGCGTACAGCGTTTGCGTGCCTCACCGTCTCGGTGTGTGCGGTGTGTGCGGTGTGCAGCTACCAGGGAGCGTTCACGGGCTCGAGGATGAGGAGGAAGATGTGGCAGGCCAACGCCGTCGATAACCGGATGTTCATGGTGGGCGTCCTCCTCGCCAACGTCTTCTACCGCGACGGCAAGAAGTACCAGGGCGTCCTCGGCTGGATCAACTCCTGGTACGTGTGTCGTCCTCGCCCCAACACACACGACACACACATTCACACGACGCACACGACGCACACGACGCACACGACACTTACAACCGCACCCGCGCAATTGGGTGTAGGTATGTGGGTCTCGCGCTGGCCAACGTGATGATCAACCACGGCCTGTTCACGGCGCTGGCGGTGCACCTGCTCTACGACGCCCAGTTCTTCGTGGCGGGCTACCTCATCAACAAGTACTTTGCCAAGAGGCGAGCCAGCCTCGACGACCTCTGAAGTGAGTGACTTCGCAGTCTTCTCTTCCTCTTTCCTCCTTCTCCTCACCTCTCCCTCTGCACATGTCCCTCTTCTTCAACACTCACCAATAAACGTTGCAAAATAATAACTAAATAAAATGCTCTTAGGTGGATAAAATATAAATAAGATCAAAATTAAAAAGTCAATCGGTGGGAGCGCCGGGGCGAGGGGTTGGTGAGGTGGTGGGCAGCTGCACGAGCTCGTTGGGCCGCGGTGGCCGGGTCTTGCCGGCGAAGCGCTCCTCGCACGCACCCCAGCGGGCGAAGTTGCCTCGGCCAACGGGCAGGGAGACGGCGTTGGCTCCGTAGTCTGCCCAGAGCACACCGGGCATACACTCCACGCGCCCCTCTCGGGCAGGGTCAGGTACTCGCAACATTCGCACGCCACCTTCTGCTGCTTTTGCTCCCTCTCGTCCATCTTTATTTTGGCCCCGCAATTTTTGTTTCAGCAAATTTGCCTAATTTATTAAATTTGACCTATTTATTTCGTTTGGTCTGGGGCGCGACTGTGTCACTCGAGCGGGTCGAGGGAGTAGCAGCGGCAGTTGCAATCGGTCACCGGGCACTCGACGTGGTGGGCGAACCAGTCCATGAGGTGGGCCGCGTGGCCACCGTGTCTGCAGGTCTGGCACCACGTGTACCAATCCTCGAATTTGCTTCCGCCCTCCGCCCAGTACACTGTCGCACACGCACGACCGCACACGCCCGACCGCACACGCACACGCACACGCACACACACATGGCATCGATTGGTGAGCGCTCCTCTTGCAGTCCACACGCAGAAATGAACAACGTACGTTGCTTCTCGCTCGGGTTGCGCGATCCGCTGAAGACGGGCGTGGAGCAGCCGAGCGGCAGCAAACAAATGGAACACAGCGGCAGCGGCTTGCCGCACGACGGACACGACGACACCTACGCGCAGCACACCATAAATTAATAAATGAATAATAATAATATTAATAATAAAAATAAGTACCTTTTGCTTCCCGCTGGAGGCCTTGGGCTGGGGGGCCATGCCGCGGCCGCGGCCCATCTTGGCGCTCAGCATGTTCATCGACAGCGACTGGCTGCAGAAGTTGCATCGCGCGAACACCTGGATCACACATACAATGCAAATCAGCAACCGCACACACGCCATCGCCGCACACGCCACCGCACATGCCACCGCACACGCCATCGCCGCACACACGCTATGACGCGCGCGCCACGTACCTGGCCCGGAGGCTTGGGCTCGGAGACGGTGGCGATGCGGGCGACGTCGAGAAGGGCGCGTTCGTGCCAGAGCTGCCACATGTCCAGCAGATTGCGGTAGCAGTCCATCCAGTGCTCCACCCGCTGGTCTCTGAACACCCGCGGCACCACGTGCGCCATCACCAAACACGCCTGCGCACGACATGCACAGCACGACACGCATCGCACGACACGCACGGGGTTAGGCGTCTTTGGTGTGTGCGGGGGGGGGGCGAGGCGAGCGAACCGTCTGGACGTCGCCGGTGCGGTTGAGGTAGTTCTCGAGGAGGTCGACGCCCTGCGGGCTGAGGCCCGTGAGCATGAGGCCCGCCAGCGACCCGTTCTTCACCGCCCCCGCTGCCGACTGCGTGATGTAGCGTTGCAGCTGCACGACACGTCACGACACACGTCAGCGACACACACGCCAGCGACACACGCCTGGCAAGACACGACACGACACGCGCGGGCGCGTACGTCGGCGCCGGGAAGGAAGCGGCAGCCAAAGGCGATGCGGTCGGCGAGGCTCATCTCGTCGTACTGGTCGAGCACCTCGGCAAAGTCCGGCACCGAGTCGGCGCAGAGGAAGGCGAACGCGGCGCGCAGGTAGGCCGACCCGATCTGCTCCTTGAGCGACGCGCAGGTCTCCTTCCACAGCGAACCAACGCCGCCGCCGCCGGTGGTGCCGCCGCCGGCCATCATCATCTGCTGGGCGCCCTCGTAGCCGGCGAGGGCCATGGCGACGAGGCGGAAGGGCTCGTTGGCGCTGTCGGCGGCGATGGCGCGCTTGAGCGCGAGCACGGCGCGGCGGATGTCCAGGTGGAACACGGCGATGGCCGCCGCGCGCTCGAACTGGTTCTGCTGCTCCAGCACCGACAGCTGAATAAAATCACAAATAAATCAATAATCCAAATCAATAAATAATTTGAATTATTCTTGGAATTAGCTAAATTGTGGATAAATGAATAAATAAATAATAATAAAAAACAGCATACCATGTCGTCGAGCGAGGCCGACTCCATGTCCCAGCCGCACAATCGGAGTACTGCCTGTCGCTGCGGGCTGTAGTATGTTTTGAATCCGCCCTATGATAATCAAACACGCATTAATGACATAAATTAATGATAATAATAAATAAAGAAATAAAAGAAATAAATAAAGAAAGGCGTACTTCGGCCTTTTCGCGTTGGGTGATGTTGGTCGGGAGGTCCGTCGTGTCCTTGCCCGTCAGGATCGCCACGATGCCCGAAAAGTCGCTGTGCTTTTCTTTTCGCTTGCTGTTCGCGTCTGTCATTTACGACACACAACACGACACGCACACGCACATGCAACACACACACACACACACAACACGCACGCACAGGAGTCAGCATGAGAAGAATCGCAATGTGTGCGGGGGAACGATTGTGGCGGGGCACGTACTGGCGAGCCAGGACCAGCAGACCTTGAGCTCCTGTGTGCCGAAGGCGTCGCTCAGCTTCTTGTTCTTCTCGATGTCCATCGAGTAGCCGTTGAGCGCCTTCTGCTTCATCACGAACGAAATGTCCAGCTGCTCCAGCATCCTGCTCCCACCGCACATGACACATGACACACGACACACACGACACACGCCATACGCCACACGCCACACACACACACACACACACACGACACGACGCACACACACACACGACACACACACGTGTGCCACGTCAGCAAAGTGGTTGGTGGCCAATGAAAGCAAAGAGGCGCGGCGTACTGTTCGGCGGAAGAGGAGGAGAGGCCGGGCGGGTGGACGGCGGTGGAGCCCTGGATTATCTGTCGACCGTAGGCGAACGAGAGGTCGCCGTAGGGCGCCCACGACACGGGGATCGACTCGTGCAGGGAGACCACCTCGACGAACGACGAGCTCGTGACCGTCAGGATCCGGTACTCCTTCGTCGGGTGCCACGAAATGCAGCTGATCGGCTCACTCGCCTCATACGCTATTGACGCGTGTGTGTGTGTGTGTCGTAAGTGGTGTGTGTCGTAAGTGGTGTGTGTCGTGTGTATGTGTGTGGGTGTGTGTGCGGTGTGTGGGTGTGTGGTGTGTGTGTGGTTAGGTGTCGTGTGATGTGTGTCGTGCGTCGTGTGGTGTGTCGTGTGAGTGGGGAGGAGGCGTACTTCGGCAAGGCCGGGTGTACTTGAGGTTGAGTTCCTGCTGCTGGCCGCTGGTGGGGTCGGTCGGGAGGTCGAGCGCCGAGTCGTTGAGGTCCCACAGCTTGAGCACGGACTCCTCCTTCCCGATCGACGCGAGGATGCCGCTGCGCGTGGAGCACCACTCGATCTGGATCAGGCTCTTGCTGCCCGTGTGCAGCGAAAAGATCGGCTCCCGCAGCTTACGCGTGTCCCAAATCTTCACCACACCTATCCACAGCAATAATCATAATTGTAAGCAATTAATATAATTTATAATAATGCTAATAAAAAGAATATAACATAAAATGGACATACTGAAATAGAATAAAATTGATCGTAATAATATGGTGACGACGTGCCATCCTCTGAGAATGTGGAGAGGCGCTTGTCGTTGAAGGGATCGAAGGAGACGCCGTGGACGGCCTTGGAGTGGGCCAGGACCGACTTGCGAGCCGTGAGATCCGACGCCCGCATGTCGTATATTCGCAGCCATTTCGCACCTATTTATTTATTAATATTATTAGTATTACGACACACACACGCACACACGCATGGCACACACGGCACGACACGCACGACACGCGCAGCACACGACAGGAAGATGACGGTAGGTAAAGGTACCGGTTCCTGTGGCAAGACACGAGGGCTGATTGGGCACCCACGCCAGGGAGACGGTCGCTTCGGACATGTTGACCTCCCGCATCGGGCGCACGATCGCCTCGGCGCCGGTGATGTCCGCCACCCCTTGCGCCACCGGTGACTGTTGTCTGTAGTTGTCACGATGGTGTGTCGTGTGTGTCGTGTATGTCGTCGTGTGTCGTGTGTCGTGTGTCGTGTGTCGTGTGTCGTGTGTCGTGTGTCGTGTGTCGTGTGTGTCAGCGATGATTTTGTGATAGAAGACAGCCAGAGCGGGAAGGTGGTGGAGAGCGTACAGAGGTTGTGATGCCGCATTGAGCGAGCGCGTCGAAGGTGTTCGAGGTGCACTCGTAGCTGCGCCCGTGCCTGGCGTTCGTGTGCGCACACGTTGGTTAGTCAATGCAACGCACGCACGCACGCACGCACGGAGAGAAATCACGCAAGCGAGGTACCGCTGCTCTGGTTGACGTCCCACACGAGGGTGGAGAAGTCGCAGCGCACTTTGCCCAGGCCCGCGGCGAGTTCGTTGTGGTAGACCGGGTTCCAGGCGAGGGCGTTGCACGATCGCGAGTTGCGCGGGATGAACTCCTTCGAGATCGAGTTGACCGACGAGAAGCTCACGCTGTCGCGGAAGCTGGTCAGCACCACGCGGCCGTTGGGCAGGCCCGCGGCGAGCAGGTGGGGCGTGGTCGGGTCGGGGCTCCAGGCCAGGCACTTGCAGGTCTGGACCTCGCTGTTCACCTGTTGTTGTGTTTTTGTTGATATTATTTGTATATTTATTATTGTATTTGTTAATTGTTATTCAAGCGATAGAATTGGCATTTCAGAAGTAAATTAAAAAAGGGAAAAGGGCGTGTAAAATCATTTTAATGAATGATGATGACATGGGGGTACCGAGATGAGATTGATGACTGATTTCTTTCGCTGGCCAGTGTTTGTGATGGCGCCTCCATCGCTGGTCGATGAAGAGGATGTGGAGGTGGAAGAGGAGGCGGAAGAGGAAGATGGTGGCCGCACACTGATTTCGTAGAGTCGCAGATCGGACGAACCGATCACGAATTGGTCGGGATTGTGCAGCGACCACAGCACCTGCTTCCTTCTGCTCATTTCTCTTGTGTCCTGCCTCGATTCGTTTTGAATTCTTTCAATTTACCTCCCTGTCTCGATGTTGTAATCTAAATCAAAAACAATAAGAATGTTATTTATGTCGACACAAGAAGTTGGGCTTGTTGGACATTTCGCGTCGGTGTGTCGTGTCGTGTCGTGTCGTGTCGTGTCGTGTCGTGTGTTGTGTGTCAGATTTCTTGGTAGTTGTCGATGGGCAATGGCTCGTTGGTGCCGCCGGTGGTGAGGCATTCGTAGCCTGTGCTGTTGTCCTTGACCGTGGCTCTGTTGTTGTTCTTGGTGTTTGTCGGCTCTGGCTGGGAAACAATGGCGTAGGTGTCCCCAATCAGCGACTTGCTTCTTGCCACCTTTTCCACCTTTTCCTTCATCTTCTTCTTTCCTTGTGGCGCCTCTTCGGCCGATTGCTTGAGAACGCAGTACTGCGAACTCATCTCCCCACTGCTCTCCATGCCGACGATGCTCTTCGTCGGCTCCTCCTTCTCCTTTCCCTTTCCCTTCTCCTTCTTCGTCTTCTTCGCTTTCGCTTTTCGCTTTCTGTTGGGCCGTCGAGTCGCCCAGCGTCGAGTATTCCGAGACGGGCAACGATGTCGCCAACGACGTCGTCGACGCCGCCTGCGTCTCGGCGCGGCGTGCGGTTCGCGAGGACTTGCTGGGCGCGTGGAGGATGTGGTTGCTCGCGCCGGCGATGATTCGCGACACCGAGTAGTCCTCCTTCTTCTCGATGACGCTGCTGGCGCCGCCAATCCTGGTGCCCTCCTCCTCCTCTTCGTCGCTGTCGTCCTCGAATGTTACTTCCTCTTCGCTGTCGGTCCCGGTACGGAACGCGTCCTTGAGCTCGACGAAGGCGGCCTTGTTGGCCTTTGCGATGAGGCGGTAGTCGTCATTTCTCTGTTGCGCAGTCGCGTTTAGTTTTGCGTTTGCGTTTGCGTTTGTGTTTGCTTTTGGTGCTATGTGTCTTTCGCGCACCTCGTTGATGAGCTGTTTCATGAAGGACTTGACCTCCTCCTTGATTCGGCTGAGCTGCCACTCCTCGTAGCTCACACCCTCCGGCATCTCGTCTGCTGGTGTGCGCGTGGTCGTCAGGCGGTGATGACCAGAAGAAAGAACAGAGAGTCAAGGTGGCCACACATCCGCACCTTCAGACTCGCCGGCGCTTTCCTGGTCGCTGATCTCGTAGGCGTCGGCTGAGATGTCGTGCAGCTTGTGCAGCTTCTTGTAGTAGCTCGACAACATGTCGACCAGCTTCTCAAACGACGGTCTGTGCACATAGATCCAATATATTGGAACATTTTTCCACATCATATGAAGTACTAGATATAAACATATAGAGGCATTGAGAGGAGAAAGAGAGTAGTTGTACCGCTGGGCGGGGTTCTGGCGCCAACACATCTTCATGATCTGCGCAAAGATCGGATCGCAGTCCTTCGGAATCCGGAGCCGCGTGTTCCCGACCACCGACGTGATGATCTGCACCGGCTCCACGCCCGCCCACGGCCGCTTCTTCACCATCATCTCCCTTCGTCCACCCAATCGTCAGCCAACAAATAACAACCAACAAATAACAACAAATAACAACAAATAACAACAGTCAGGGAAGAGCGAGCACCAGAGGAGGACGCCAAAGGAGAAGGCGTCGGTGGCTTCGGAGTACTCTCGCGCCTTGAGGCCCTCGGGCGCCATCCACTGGAGAGCCGCACGTACGGGTGAGTAGCGAGCGTGAAAAGAGCCTTGAAAGCGGAGGCAAAAAGCGAAAAGGAGACGCGTACGGCGATGGGGCCAAAGTTCTGCTTGGTGGTGGCCACCTGGCCCTCAGCCGCCTGCACTCGCGCCAACCCAAAGTCGGCCACATAGACCTCTGCGGCGCCATATAATATATATATATATATATATATGTTGTGAGCAAGACAAGAAGTGGTAGCTTGGTTGGCGCACCGTAGTTTTGGCCTACGAGAATGTTGCGTGCGGCCAGATCACGGTGTACGATGTGCTCTTTGTGGAGGTGGAGCACGCCCGACGCCGCATCGCGTGCCATGCGCACCAGCGTGATGAGCGGCAACTTCTTCTTTTTCTTGACCTGCGTGTGCGTGTGCGTGTGCGTGTGCGTGTGCGTGTGCGTGTGCGTGTGCGTGTGCGTGTGCGGTGGCGTGAAGAATCAAAAAAATAAGCATTTAATGGCATGGCTGGCGACAAGAGTGCGCACCAAGAGGTCATAGAGCGAGCCGCGCGGGCAGAACTCGGTCACGAGCGCAAAGTTCGACCCCTCCTCGCCCTTGGTGATGGCGCCGACAAACTTGACGATTGAGGGGTGGTTCGACAGGCGCTCCATCATCTGCGCCTCGGAGCGCAGCTCGTGGAGCACCTTCTGGTCGGCCTGGTCCAGTCGCAGTGCCTCGAACAGCTTCACCGCCACCACCGCTCCTCTATTACCCCACCATCGTTTAATACAAAGCCGCTATATATCGTGCGCCTTGTGTGTGTGTGTGTGTGTGTGTGTGTGTGTGTGTGTGCGCGCGCGGTGTGTGCAGTGAGTGTACCGGTATTCGCCCTTGTAGACCTTGCCGAAGGCGCCTTCGCCCAGGAGCTTACCCAACCGCAGGTCTTTGCCATCAATCTCCCTATGACAGAGAAAAATAAAATAAGTGTTAAGCAATCTCCACATTCCAAACGAGTGCTTGATGTTGGCTGGCTGATTGGCTGGTGGGTGGTTGGTGGGCTGGTGGGTGGTGGGTGGTGGGGTACCTAAAGGTGAACTTGACCTCGGTCATCTCCACGCCGGACTCGGGGTCGGCGTCGAGGCCCGAGTCAAAGTACTTGCGTCGTCGCCTGGTCGCCAGACAGCACAGGCACAGAACGAGGGCCAGGGCCAGCAGGATGAGCAGCGCGGAGCCGACCGACACCGACACGGCGATGGCCACGGTGTTGCTGCTGTCGGTGCCGGCGTCGGGCTCCGTGGGGTCGGGCGGCGGCTGCGGGCACGGCCCGAAGGCCAGGTCGGTCGGCGAGTCGATCGCGAGCCCCATGAAGTCAACGTCCGAAGCTCCCAAGATACCCGGTTCCATGTTAACCATTTGAAAGTACATGACCTGCATCAAATGAATATATATATAAATAAATAAATAAAATAAATGAATGTGTGAGCAATGCGTGGGTGGTGCGGCGTGTGCGGTGGTGGAAGGTCTGAAAGAGTACTTACGTCAGCCTGGGGGTTCTGGGCAAAGAAGTGGTAGAAGTACTCCTCGTCGACGTTGTAGGCCAGCCCGAAGGTCTGCACGAAGTAGCTGCGGTCCGGCCCCGGATCGAAGCAGGCCACGACCGAGCCGTTGGTCCTGTCCACCTCAATCACCGCACATGGCTGGTCGACGGAGAACGGAATGGCAAGGAATATGTTGTCCCTCATCCCAATCGTCATTCCTGTGTCGTGTGTCGTGTGTCGTGTGTCGTGTGTCGTGTGTCGTGTGTCGTGTGTCGTGTGTCGTGTGTCGTGTGTCGTGTGTCGTGTGTTGTGTGCGTTGGATGTGTTGTGTGCGGTGGGTGTGTGCGTGCGTGAGTGTGTGCAAGGGTCAAAGAGGTACGACAGCGCACAACGGGTACCGTTGGGCGACAATTCACCGTCGAAGAAGGTCCACACCGCCAGACGCGTCATGAAGTCGCTATCTGCAGCAATCGAGATGACGTGGATATCGGACCTGTTCGTGCAGGTGGCGTAGAGTTTGTCCCCTTCTGTATGGCGTGGGTGTGTCGTGTGTGTAATGCGAACGGCGTTGGATTGCGGTAAGCGTTCATTGTGTCTGGCGCTGGCGGGCTGGAGGTGAGTACCGATTAAAATGTGGCCGAAGGATGAACCGGACGTGTTGTAAGACGTGCAGCTGTAGTAGTCGTAGTATATAACCGTGTAGCATATCTGCTCGCCCGTGGCATAGTAGAGTCTCCCATTCACCGCGTCCGCCGCCACTGCCCTGTCACATGTGATGCAACGCACCGCACACGGGCAACAACATGTTCGTCAACATATTCAGAATATCATCAGACATCCAAGTGCTGGTTTTCGTTGGGGGGGGGCGAAAATTACTGGATGACTCCGTTGCTGGTGCCGGTGGCGAAGGAACACGGGCAGGACCTTGAGCCGATTGAGAGATCAGACTCGATTGCGTATCTGTGTGGGTGCGGGCATCAGGACACCGCACACGCATGCACACGCACACAGCTGTCGCACATCGCACACAGCGCACACAGCGCACACGTCGCACACAGCGCACACATCGCATTATACGTAACTCTTGGATGCTGGAGGGCGTGGAGACGAACAGGGTCAGGGTGTCCTTGTCGACGGCGATGGCCAGCGGAAGAGTATCAAAGGTGCCCACCACGCCCGAGGAATTGAGCGCCGTCACGGACCCGTACAGCTCCACGGTGCCCGAGGACGTGATGGCCGACAGGGCGGCCACGTAGAGGCAATCCTGGGCCTCGCTGACTGCTCGGGCTGCTGCTACATGGCGCAAGCCCGGCTGGGAGCCCCACTCTGTCATCAGGGAGGCGGCGTGCGAGTTGCCACTACTCTGCCTCTGGAAAACGTAAAAAAATGAATAAATAGTATTTGTAACACAGCTGCATGTAACATGTTTCAAACAATATGATATTTATATTTCGTTATGTATTTGTTTCCAGCGTTCTTTGTAAAATAATCGGCGACGAAGGGATGCGTTTGCGTACAGATTGTGCAGAGACCATTAAGAAGAAGAAGAAGAAGAAGCACATTAACTCCAGTGCCGCCAAGGCAGCAGCATAGCGCCGCATCTCGCTTATTTGTCTTCTTTTGTTGGCTTCTTGTGGTTCTCGTCAAACAATTTGAGCATTTGTTTGACGAAACGGCACGCACGTGCAAAAAAAGGAAAGAAAACAGGGAAAACACCGGACAGGTCAACTGAACTGAAGGCCGAAAACGTTCGAAGTACAATTTAGCGGTTGAGGGCAGTTGTTGATCAGCCACTGCACCAAGCAAGAGAAGGCCACGCGATGGTACGCTTGGCCGCGGCACAACGTGACCAGGGGCCTTCTTGCCCGCAAGGTGCGGCAACCATAAAGAGATTTTGGGCGAATGCAATCATTTGAGTAGTTCGTACCTTTGATTAAACTGTGCAGTTTCCAGAGGATGACAAGGAGGTGCGGTCATCATCGTTGACGCTGGTAGACCTGCCCGCGGAGGTGCAGGTGCACATCTACTCGTTTGTCGGCTCGCTCCCCTTCCTCTTCTCCCTGTGCTTCGTGTGCAAAGGTACGCCTATTTTTCTTTTTGTTAAATTGGAATTCCAAGTATTTCAAATTCATTTAATTTTCCTCTCCCTAATTCCAGCGTTGAATCGCTTGGTCAAGGAGGAGCTGCCTTGGCTGCTGAGCGATATGAGCCTCAGTCGGTACTACGCTATCGTGTCGAAGATAATCAATCACTCCCTTCGATAACTTTTTTTTTGTATGTTCAACCACATGCACCAGTTGCGCGCAAGTCGACGATGCATTCCTGGAACATATGCTCAAGATCTATGGCAAGACGCCGTTCCGCCCACGACACCTCGACCTATCGGGTGTGTGCCCACATTTAGCTGATATGTTTCACATTCTCGTACTACGAGATGCAAGTAGTATTCTGATGTAACCTTGTTACAGGTTGTCACAACGTGAGCTTGGACATGCTCAACAGGCTCATGGTCAACAGCGACAATTTGCTGACGCTCAAGCTCGCCGGCTGCTTCCAGCTGCTGGCCGACCCGCGGGAGCAGACCGAGCGCACGGCCAAGCTCCGGAGCCTGGCCTGGGGCGATCGTGACCGTTTCGTGCGCAGCACCGAGCCCGAACCGGACGACGACTACGACGTCAACGCTCTGCTCGAGCACAAAGACAAGCTCGATGGCGATGGTGACGACGAGGCTAACGGCGATCACACGCGGCGCGAGGAGGATCGCAGGCTGCTCGCGCATCGCGTGAATGTGAGAGAATTGACGTCGCGCCTCCACACCGTCACCACGCTCAACCTCTCCAGTCCGTCCTGCCCAATCGCGTTTGTTTTTATTTTATTTTTATTAGTGGCGATTGGTTGACAGTTAACGCGCCAAACCCACAGGCTGCTACACGGTGGGAGCGTCGGTGTACCTGGAAAAAATCCTGGCCGCGTGTCCCAACTTGGTCGACCTCAACATCGCCGGCTGGACTCTGCGTAAGGTAGGCGTCGACTTCACACAACACGACACACGACACACGACACACGACACACGACACACGACACACGACACACGACACACGACACACGACACACGACACACGACACACGACACACGACACACGACACACGACACACGACACACGACACACGACACACGACACACGACACAAGACTGACAGTACGAACGCACACGGCGACACAGACCCCGGCAGCGCTTCTGGCGGGTTGCGGCAAGCTCCAGCGTTTGAGTCTGGCCAACGTGCGGCCGATGGTGGCCACCGCCAAGCCGCAGCTCAAGCGCTTGGCCGATTCGTGCCCGCTCCTCCGCGTCCTCGACCTCAGCGGCACCCAACCACCTCCGGTCAAGTCCGTACGTTCCCTTTTCTATTTAAATTGTCGTTTATTATTTTTGCTTGTTTTTCAGATATATTTATATTTATATTTACCTTCGTGGTATTATCCTTATACTGTTTCCTATATTTATTAATTGATGTTTATTTAACTTCGTGATGCCCCAGTTCGGGCGCTACTTTGCATTCCTCGAGAGGGTGGTGCTGGTTCGAGTCAGCGCGCTGGCCGACCACGATACGTGGCCCCGGCAGAAAGCGTTGGTCATCGCCAGGTCCAAAGAGCCGAGCGACCCGCGAGCGCCCGGCAGCCCGATCCTCGTGGTACACCACACGTTCCACGTGTCGACGCCCGACGCACTCAGGGACTCCCTGGCGGCTGCGGAGAAGCTCGAAGTCGACATCAACGCACCGCTGTTGATCGAGCAGCGTCGGATTGAGCTCACCCATCATGACATGGAGGTCACCAAGAAGGGCTTCGTCGGCACTCTGCTCACCCAGGTTTGTACTTTTTTTATTTGCATTTTATTCCAGCCAGCTTATGTTATTGTGTTATATCATGAAATTTCATTATTTTTGTTGGCAGGTAGTGTACATGGTGAGGCCCGAGTTGGTGCAGGTGGTGCTCGAACACGGGGCCGACCCGAACATCGCCAACGCCATCGATGGCCAATCGCCGCTTTACCTTGCGGTACTCTTCCACAACAAAACACACGACACACGACACACGACACACGACACACGACACACGACACACGACACACGACACACGACACACGACACACGACACACGACACACGACACACGACACACACACGATACACAGGACACATGCAGATCATGCCAACACTAACCTCTGCGATCGAACCCTATGAACAACAGCTACGGAACTTAAAGCGCATCACACGTGTACTGCACGCCATTGGCAACTTCAAGTTGTATGAAGAACTGGCGCCGGCGTTGCCCGAGCTGCAAAGGATCCGCGACAATCAGCGAACCATCATCGATCTGCTCTTGGCGCACAGTACGCGTTTCTTGTCATCATCACTATCAGCAAGCGATGTCACATAAACGCACACGCATCACCGCACACGCATCACCGCACACGCCTGAACGTACGATCAGAGGCGTCTGTTGCCGCCATTCCGAATGAGCCGGACAGTTGCTTCTCGGAAGCAGTACTCAGCGATGACCTCGACCTCGTCAAATCCCTCATCGCTGCCGGTAACGAACCCAAGTGCGTAGAGCAATTCCAGGAATGCGCGGCTTACCAATGGTGGCGTCATTCATGAACAGGTAAGTTCAAGGCGGAGGATTTGGTGCGGCCCGACCCTGATACCGGCTATTCCATCCTCCATCGGGCCATACTGGGCCAGCAGCCGTGGAACTGGTATGCCGACAATTTTAACATTCTTCATTTCATTCTTCGCCGACACGCCGCCACACGACCCTTGGACTGGGCACACGCTGGATGGCTTGAATTCCAGGCACATTCACTGATCGGAGTCCTTCCAACCAGGTTGGGGTTCTGTAGGGAGGTCCAGGGACAGAGCTCGAGCCCCGTTACCGGCTACCCGCCTCAGGTCAACGGTACCGCAATATTTGAATATATTGTGTGTGTGTCGTGTGTCGTGTGTCGTGTGCGTGCATGCGTTAAGTCGAGGGACCTATGCAGGGTCGCTGGACGTGGTGAGGTTCCTGATCGAGGAGCTCGGGGCGTATCCCTTCGCTAGCGAGGGCAGTGACGTTGCGAACCACAGGCGGATGTACCGGTATAGGCAGGGCCAGAAGCGTCGCCTCGGCCACACTCCCTGGGAACGAGCACTGATGGTACGTACCCACCACTGTGCTTCAATGAATGAATGCACGAGTTCTCTCTACACACACACACTCTCTCTCTCTCTCTCGCTCTCTCTCTCACACACTCACACACACACCGCACACGCAACATACGCACATTAAATGACTGTAGTACGGCAATGGGAAGCTCGTTAAGGCGATCATCCGTCGCTTCAGTCCCGACCTTGCCGCGCTCTACACAGTTAAGGTAACGTTGAAGTTGTCCGTTTCATCGTTGCCTTCCTCTTCACCTGACGTTGCTCGTGGTGCGGTCGTGTGCGGTGCGCGTGTGCTGTGTGTCGTGGCGTGTGCGGTGTACGCAGTGGGAAGGAGAGGAGATCACCGTCAACGCGCTTCACTACGCGACCATGTACCGTAACGAGGACGTCGTGCGAACGCTGCTGAAGCTCGGACTGGCGGACGAGGCGACCGCGCCGTATCCGCGGTTCACGTGGCGTTGCGAGAACTACAGCTACACGACACACGCGCAGACACGCGCCGACAACGGTCACACCCAGGAGATGTGCCCTCATGTGGCCGTCGTCAGGTTTGCAAACCGACACGACACACACACGACACACGACGCGCACGACACGCACAGTCGCAGCGAGATGAACGTGAACGTGCGCGTTGCGTACGCAGGCATTTGTGGCCGTTGGGAAACAAGCACGTGGTGGACATCTTTAAGGTCGCCAAGAAGACCAGGGACACCTACCTCCACGCCCACATCGCCGACATCAACATCAACGTGCTCGCACTCGTTCTCGTACCTCCTCCATGACCTCATTTTGCAGTTTCATTTAGTTCTGTGTGGCCTAAACCGCACACGCACACGCACACGCACACGCACACGCACACGCACACGCACACGCACACGCACGGGTGTGAATCTTTGTAACATCAGGAAAATGGGGTGGATCCCAACCGGAAGAATGAGAATGGAGACACGGCGGCGCACATTCTCATGCGCAAGGGCGTGCGTCGGCACTGGCGCCGCGCCGGGTCGTGGTACATCGCCGAGGGACTCACCCCCTACGTACGTCGTCTCTTTCGTTCTTTCTTTGACGCACACTTTCTCGAGTTGTTCACCTTACTTGGGGGGGGGGTACAGGACCGGGAGAAGCTGCGCATGCTGCACACCTACCAGGCCGACCTCGACAGCGCCAACGCCAAACGTTCGTTTGATTCCTTTCGTCTTTAAATTGTTTATTTTTCTTTGTTTTTGTTTTTTAATTATTATTTTTTGCTGATATTATTGTTATTGTTTTGCAGGAGCGACGCCCCTGCACATGGCGGTGAACAACAACGACGCCGAGACGGTCAAGCTGCTACTCGGCTCGCTCGGCGTGGAGCCCGATCCCCTTGCCAGTTCGACATTCCATGTTTGCTGCCTGCCGCTAATGGTTGCAGTTGGCACTGACACACGACACACACGGCATACGGCGCACGACATGCAACACACGCAACATACAGACGCGAATGGACTTACGCCGCTGCAGCTGGCGGTGAGTAACCGGCAAGTGGGGCTGGTGCGGTTGCTGGTGGCGGGCGGGGCGGACGCGGACCAGCGCGTGTCGGAGGCCATGGCCCGGTTCATCGTCAAGCGCCGCGCAGAGCTGGCCGGCGAGGAGGCCGAGTGGCGCGCGCGGCAGGAGAAGGGCAAGCGGGGCAAGCGCAAGCGGCCGAGCTACAGCGACGACGCCTGCGTGGACGACGGGCTCGTCGTGCCGTTCGCCCACTTCCTGCGCAAGACACCGCAAAAGGACTTCGTGCTGCCGGCAACCACCACCACCTCCACAGCGTCGCCCGCCAGAGGCAAGAAGCGACGGAAGAACGAAAGCGAAAGCGAAAACGAAGAAGAAGAGCGAAAGCGTCAAACGAAGAAGACAAAGACGATGATGAAGAAGAGAAAAACGAAGGGAAAAGAGAAAGATGATGAGGCGGAGGCAGAAGAAGGTGATGATGAGGACGTGGAGGAACTGGTCGGGCAGGCCGCGATGTTGCACGCTGCAGCGGAGATCTACGGCCGCTGCTCGGGAAGCGACAAACAACAGAAGGAGTGCCTGGAGATGGTCGAAGCCCTCTCGGTACTTCTCATCACCATCACACCCGCCCACCCGATAGCGAACTTGCCACAGATATACTGATGATGTATGTGAATGTTTTTTTGTGTATATCAGGCGAACATTTGAACTGTGCGGTGCTCACCAAGGCGGAGCTGGAACGAGACAAGAGCAAGAAGAGGAAGAAGAAGAAGATGAAGAAGAAGATGAAGAAGGCGTCGAGGAAGCCGACGATCAAGGGCGCCGACCCCAACGTGACTGACGCGCACGGCAACACTGCGTTACATGCTTTTGCCGCCCTGGGCCTGCGGCAAGTGGTGGTGGCGCTGCTGCTGAGCGGGGCCGACGTGCTGGCGCGCAACAACGAGCGACGCCTCGGCCTGTCCCTCCTGCCCGACGACGAATTCGTGGCGCTCGAGAAGAACACAGCCCTCCTCCCCGCCGGCGGTTGCACGCGGCACCTCCTCCAGTCGTTACTGCAGCAGCACCACACCACCGCCACGACACAGCTGCCTTGAAAGAAATAACAAGAAAACAGCTTTTCTCTTCGAAATAAATATAAAAATTGTCCACCAGAGGGAGAAACCTGGGTGGTTCAGGGAAGCACGCCAAGGGTTTCCTGGAAGGCAAGCGACAAGGCATCGCCGAACCTAAGATCTTTAGTCTTGTGAAATCACCATCATTAAGCCATGGAAACAGACGCCACCAAGCCTCTCAACGAGTTGTACACCGCAGCAGATCGCAGTCGGCTGTTGGCCGAAGAAGACGAAGCGCAGCTTCCGCTTCAGCATCCGGCCTGGCGGGACGATTTCGACCGCGACTACGCGCGGGTGCTCCACTCGGCTTCGCTTCGGCGGCTGCGCAACAAAGCCCAGCTGTTTCCCGCCTCTGAGTCCGACGTGTTTCGCACCCGCCTGACCCACTCGTTCGAGGTGGCCCAGATCGCGCAGGCCCTCGCCTGCCAAGCCAACAGTGGCCTGTCGCGGGGGCTGCTCAACATGGCGGGACTGGCGCACGACATTGGGCACCCGCCCTTCGGCCGAAACGGCGAGAGAGCATTGAATGAGTGGATGCGCGAAGCGGGCGGGTTCGAGGGCAACGCCCAGACCCTCCGCGTCCTGGCCCGGCTCGAGAAGAAACGCAAGGGCTTTGGCCTCAACCTAACTTGCAGGTTCGCATCATATTATCATAATTTACATATTCATTCTAGTTTTTTACTAATTAACTATATGTCCAATTTTAATTTATAAATATAAACATAAATATAAAATAACCAAATGTGATAGGGCGCTGGCGGCCATCATCAAGAAGGACCAGGAGCTGGGCGAGCTGGCTGAAGACGGCACGCGGGTCAAGAAGGGCTACTACCACTCCGAGAGGAAGATCGTGCGCCACGTCAGACAACAGGTGCTCGGCAAACACGCACTGCCCGGATCCCTCAGGTATTCACTATGTCAACAAGGGCATAGAGGCATTAGTCTATACTGAACCACATTCCGCATCAGAACCATTGAGTGCTCGATCATGGACGCGGCTGACGACATTGCGTTCTCGACCTCCGATCTGGAGGACTCACTCAAGGGCGGCTTCATGAGCGTGATGGACATGCTGGCCTGCAGTCACCAACTGGCCGCGCAGGTGGCGCAGAAGATCAGGAGCGACCCCGAGGCCCACCAATTGGCCGACTTCACCGTGGCCGACGTACGGCGAGTGCTGCGGGACATCGCCGCAATGGGCCTGGCCCATGTTTCAGGTGAATTTCTCCTTTTCCATGCTAGTGTTGCATGGCAACACGTTTAACTTTGCTGTGTAACAGCCAAAAAGCCCACCAACGGGAAAATTGCGCCGGGCAAAGCCTTCGACGATAGGTCCAGCGATGAGGAGGAGAGCAGTGACGACAGCCAGAGAAAGAAGAGGTGGACGACGACTTGACCAGGTGCGACTTTCACTTTGCGGCGACCACCTAGAGGAATGCCAAGAAGCTGGCCGAGAACGCGCGCTACCGCACGGCGTTCACGTCGGAGCTGGTCAAGACTCTCATGGCCGGCGTGTCGATCGTGCCCCGCGAGCCGGCCTGCCTGAGCGAGGTGGCCTGGGACCGCGTGGCGCTCGAGCGGGTGATGGTGCTCAAGCACTTCACCTTCTTCTTCGTCATCAAGACCCCGGTCCTGCAGGCCTTCGAGACCAACGGCCGTCACGTGGTCAGCGAGCTCTGCCGGCTGCTGTGGGCCGACCCCGAAGGCAACAAGCTACCGCCGGACTGCCGGGCGCGCTTCACCAAGAAGATGGTGAAGGTGTCGGCGGCCAAGGCCGAGCTGGCGGCGCTACTCGATGCGGAGAATGTGAGGAATGATGGTGATGGTGATGCGGTGCTCCTGAAGAGGAGAGAAGAGCTGCAGAAGAGGGTGAGGAGGTGGGAAGCGAGGGCGAAGCGCGACATCTGCGACTTTGTGGCCGGCATGACGGACAACTACGCCGTCGAGTTCTACGGCCGCCTGACCTCCCTCACGCCAACCACCATCCACAAGAAGCCCTGAGCCACCACTGCGCTTTCACACATCAGCCCACACAACATGTTACAATAAAAAATGCAAGGTGTCTTGGTTGATTATGGGCTGTGCGTTGGTGGGCCTACACGACCACTACTGGCCGGGTGGGCGAGGCGGGGAGGTGGCGCCGGACTTGCGCGTGGGCACCAGCGACCCCAGCCCGAAGCTGTACCGACGCCCCACCGGCGTCGCTCCGCCAGCCGCGGTCGCAGATGTCGGCGGCGCTTCGGCAGTGGCGCCACCGTTGCCGCTGCTCGATCGTCGCTGCGTCTTGGTCACCACCGACTGGTGCAGCGACGTCGGCGACGATGGCCGGCCGCTGCCGCCGCTGCTGCGCGGGCTCAGTGGGTAGGTGTCGCTCGCCGCCAATGCCAGCGATGACGATGACGATGATGACGTGGCCAGTGATGATGATGACGTGGCACGCGGGATGCTGTCGGCGCTGCGCGAGGACGACGACGAGGCGGGCATGCGGAGGAAGGTGCCCGAGGAGCGCCGCGGCAGGCGCTCGACCTCGTGGTGCTCCTCGTCGGCCCAGCCCGTCACCATGCCCTGCGCGTCACCCGAATACAGCATCCGCTCGTCCCTACATGTCGCATGTGTCGTGTGTCGTGTGTGTGGTGTGTGTGTCGTGTGTGTCGTGTGTGTGTTGTGTCAGTTAGTTCAGAGCGAGACACGCACGTGGGTGGTGGCCGCCTACCGGGTGAGGAGAAGGGCGGTGATGGGCGCTCGCCCGCCGTGTTGGCCGAAGGTGAAGATCGGGGTCAGCTCCTTCTCGTCCGTTCGACCCACGCCCCACAACTGCGACCGCGCCAATGTTAAACAATAGCTCACATTTTACAATGCTTATCGCACACACAACACCGCACATGTACCACCGCACACGCACACGCACACACGTAATTGCAAAAAGAAAATGAGATGGGGCCGAACCATGATGGTGCCGTCCTGGTGGCCGGTGATGTAGACCTTGTGCGCCGACGACCACTCGCATGACTGCGTGAGCGTCACCGCGGTGATGGGCGAGGCCGCCGGCTGGGTCCGGTTGCTATGCAGCAGCCTTCCGTTGATGGTCCACACCGACACCTCACCACCCGCGCACACCACGATATCGCCCTGTGTGGTTAAGGTGGCGCAGCGGTCTTGTTAAGATGGCGCTCGTGTCGTAGTTAAGGTGGTGGTTGTGATTAAGGTGGCGACGTACGCTGACTTCGTGCAGGGCGATAACCGAGACGGGGTGGTCGAGGGGGCCGAGGGTGCGGATGTAGAAGAGGCCGTTGAGGTCCCACACGACGCAGTCGCCGCCCTCCGAGGCGCTCACGATGACCGAGTGAGCGCGCGAGACCAGCAGCGCGGTGATAGGCTTCGAGTGGGCGTAGAGCCGCTTCACCAGCACCAGCGAGTTGCCCACGTCGTCCGTGCTGCCCTGCTTCAACATGCGGAACACCGACACCGCCTTGGATCCCAACGACGATATGGGTGAGCTAAACACACACGACACACACGACACACACGACACACACACACACACGGCACTGTGGGGAAAAGTGAGGGTACCGCGTCGGTGCCGCCGGTGACGACCTGTTTGCCGTCCTCGCTGACGGCGACGTGGCGCAGCTGGCCCCAGACCTCGATGTTGTCCCACACGACCTCCCGCTTTTCGCCCTCGGTCGCGAGCAGACGCAGCGAGAAGTCGGAGAAGCCCCACGCCAGGTAGTGCTTGCACTTGGGCCGGATGAAGGTCTGAAGAAGAACGAAGAATAAAGAAGAACGAAGAAGAACGAAGGGTAAGAGTGAGCGTGTGCGTGCGAGAGGGGAATGGGCGGAAAGCAGAACCTTGCTGTTGGTGAGCACGAGCAGCTTCTTGTCGGGCTTGCTCAACTGTCCAACTTTCGATTTGGCCTCTGTTGTTGCATAGGCGTGAGATGGCCGTGTGTCGTGTTGCGTGTCGCGTGTCCAGACGTGACATACCTGCGATGTGGGCGGGCACCCAGTGGGAGGGGTCGATGGGGCGGGGCAGCTGCGCGGTGCGGCGCTTCGGGTGGGGTTTGGTGAAGAGCTGCGTGGGCGTCTGTCCGTAGTTGTAGACCTGCGACAGCATCGCCGCCCGCTTCAGCGGATCCTAGATGAAATGTAAGGAATGTCGACCGACCATTACCACATCGGAATGTGCGCCACGTCAGCACTGGAAAAAGACCATCTTCTGTTTTTTTAACCAAGTGGTGCGTACCTTGATGCCGTCGATGTCGACGCCCTCGTAGGTGAGGTAGTAGAACACGTTCATCGCCTCCTCGGCCGCCTGGCCCTTCTGCTTGCACCCGAACACCAGGTCGATCCACTCGTGCAGGTGTTCCGACACCAGCGCCGACTCGAGCGCCTGTATCGCACACAACACGACACATAACACGACACGCACGACACGCACGACACACATAAGTTTGATAAGGCACGAGGCGCAGATTGAGGGCTTCGAGGGGAGCGTACGGCGCGGTGGAGATCGACGAAGCGGCGCGGGTCGCCCTTGGCCCAGGGCGGCACCTGGAGGTCCCATATGCGATCACCCGTGTACTTGTGGCCCATGTCGAACTTGTTCACGTTCTCCAGGAACTCGGGCAGGAAGCTATGATGATGATGATGGATATGTACCACACGCGCGTGTTGTGTGTCAGCGCTCGAGCGTGTGCGCACACGCACACGCACATACGGGGGCGACACGTACAAGAACTCGGGCGTGAGCTCACGCACGTCGGTGAGACTGTAGTTCTCCCCCGCACCCGACGACGACTCCCTGCCACGTGGAAATGGCGCCGGTGAGCGTTGCGTTGCGTTGCAACAACAAAAACGAGTGAGAAATGATAGTTCATACCAGCTTTCGGCCACGGAGTGGAACAGGCGATCGGCGACGTCGAATCGGCCGTTCTGGAGGTGGAGGTAGTGCTGCGTGAACGGCTCCAGCCGGAGCAGGTACAGGCCCACTATGCCCGCCGACGAGTAGTGCGTGCCTACCATGCAAATCGTACCAAACCGTGAGACTTGAACACACCACCGCACACGCATCACCGCACACGCACACAACTTGGACTAGAGAATGTGTGGAATCCTTCAGGGCGTGTGTACCGTAGTGCCACTTGGGTACGCCGTCCTGCTCCTCGCTTTGCCAGCCCTGGTAGCGCTCGTCGAACTTGGCCGCTCGGGCCGGCGTGAGCGCGCCCATCGGTTTCGAGAGATCGCGATACACCTACGGCCCAAGTCATGCGTGTAGCTGTACACGTCAGCAGCGAGGCTTATTAAGGAGGCTGGACTGGGCGGGCAGGCGCACCTGCGGGTCGTTGAGGTCGAGCTCGGGGGACGAGTAGTCGGATAGGACCCACGGGAACACGGGGTACTGCGACAGGTCGTGGAACGAGCGCCCGGCAAGCGTGTTCAAATGCTAGCGCACGACACGACCAACGACGACCAACGACACGACCATCAGCCCCAGTGCCGACATCGTAACACCGTTCCGCTCGGAATGGGCGAGTCGTACCATGAGGTACTGGAAGTTGGTGAGTTGGCCGTTCTGCCATTTGGCGGTGGACGACTTGCGCCACAGCACCAGATCCGTGATGCTGCCCAGCTTAGTGAATCCGTCCGTGTCCGCGCCTGGCGAAGTTCACAAGCAAACCAAAAGAAAACCGCCGCAATCAGCCAAAGTGGATAGTCCATACATGTAAAATGGGGTGTTTTGGTACCGCTGGAGCGGGGCGACGTAGTGGAGAGGCTCTCTGGCGAAAAGTTCTCTGTTACACTGCGAAAAGTGAGAAACGGGCAACATATTAGCAATGAGTACATGTTACTTTTTTAAATGTACAATACAGGAATAGAAATTAGATATAAAACGGAAAAAAGGAGGAAAGGTGTGCGTACTTGGCGTGTCCGAGGAGGGACTTGAAGACGGGTTCGCGTTCCTGGACGTCGAGCACCAGCAGGTGCGTGTAGCCGTCGTTGAGGAACACCTCCAGCGCCACCGGACGAAGCAAGTACCGCCGACGCAGGACCTGTTCGTCACGCCACACGCCGACGTCGATGATGATAAGCTCACTGATGATGATGGTGATGGGAAGAGCGGACAAACCTGGGCGACGTCCTTGTGGGACCACTTGACGATGTGAGGAGGAGTCGGCGGCACGTTGCCCACGCGAGGCACAACGCGACCGGCCGGCGTGAGACGGAAGCCCTCGACCATGTACACCGAGCGCGCGCAGATCAGCATGATCCCGTCTGCGTGTGCGCACCCACAAAAGTTAGACTTCATGCGTGTGCGGTGGTGCGTGTGCGGTGGTGCGTGTGCGTGTGCGGTGGTGTGTGCGGTGGTGTGTGCGGTGGTGCGTGTGCGTGTGCGCACCTATGGGCTCCTGTCCCTCGAGGCGCTGGCACTCGTGCACCGACTCGATGTTGCTCTTGTCGCTCATGCCCAGAAGCTCGCGCACCAGTCCGAGGTAGTCCTCGCGCGCGTCCGGCTCCACCGCCATGACCACAAAGTCCTGCACAAGGTCCTCATCTTCCAAGTCCCCTGACTCCCGGCGGTCGACGCCCGGAGCATCAGCAGCAGCGCCGCCATCGGCGGTGATGGCTAATCGCTGCTGCGCAGGGCTCGCCTGGCCAAGACCGGCCAGCGCCACAAAGGGATTCGAGTAGCGCTGGCCGTATTCCTTGAATTCCTCGTAGTCGCCCACCTTTTTGTTTTGCAATTTCAAACCCTACGGCGTCAGTGTGTGCCGCATCGTATTGCGTGTTGCGTGTTGTACTGTGTGTCGTGTGCGGTGCCGTACCGAGACATCGGCCTGCGCGAGTGTTTCGCTGTAGCGTCGCCAGAATGCGGTGTCGGGCACCAGCTTCCTCCGCATGCGCTGTGGTCTGCAGTGAAGGTGAGACTAGGCCCTAGGTGGGTGCGGTGTAGTGGTGGTAGTAGAGGTACCCCTCGACTTGGTCGAGCCGCCACTTGGTGTAGGGCAGCGGGTGGTCGCTGCCCCAGAGCGCCCGCTCGGCGTAGAGCTCGAGGGCGGTCTCGAACCACTTGCTCTCCTCGTAGACGTCGTGGTAGGCCTTCTCCCGGCACTTGCGCCGATCCACCGTGTCGCGCTCCTGCGCCTCGTTGACCGCGAACTGGGCCGCCGTCCGCAACCGAGCCGTCCGCGCGGCCCTCGTCGCCGCAACCACCTCAACAACAAAAAAAATCAAAACTAAGTTGTCAAAAGAAAGAGAACGAAAACGAAACCAAAAACGCGAAAGCGAAATTTGGGAGGGAGCAGGTGATTACCTGCGCTTGCTGGAGGGCGGCCTGTCGACGAGACTTGACGTCTTCGAGATAGGCCTCGCGGCGCGCCGCTTCGTTGGCGGGCCGCGGGTTGTCCGCCGTGCCACCAAAGGCCAGGCGAATGGCCGGCATGGCGTCGACGGCCCAGAAGGCGAAGCGGGCCAGGTCGATGGACAGCAGGCAATCAAAGCCGTCCGTCATCAGGTCCACTTGCTGACCCTGCGCGTGTATTAGAATTAGTGTGTGTGCGGCGTCGTGTGCGGTGTGTGTGTGTGTGTGTCGTGTGTCGTGTGTCGTGTGTCGTGTGTCGTGTGTCGTGTGTCGTGTGTGAGTGTGGTGTTGAGTTGACGCACTTGGATACGGGTGACAAGGAACTCGCGCATCATTTCCTCCTTGGTCAGCAGCAGGAGCTTGAACAGACTAGCCGCCAGCGAGCGAATCGAGGAGTTGTCGTGCACCAGCTGTCCGGCCAGTTGCTGCTCGTAGCATGTGGTGTGGTGTGGGTGAGCGCATCAGCACAATGTCGCTCAGCAGCAGCAGCAGTCTTGCAGTTCATTCAGTCTCTCAAGGCGTACCAAGCACAGCTGTGCGATGAACTCCTTGTCGGCGTTGCTGGGCGCAAACAGCACGCGCTGCGAGTCGATGACCTCCTGAAGCGCCGCCAGCATCTTTTCCTCCACCTACAAAATTAACATTGTTAAGAATCCATTAAAAATCGCGTGTGATTATTATTGCTATTACTATAAAAATTTAAACAGATAATAGGTAGGTACCTCGGTGCTGAGCAGGGCCAGGACGACGCGGTTGAGCGCGCGGAAGGCGAGCCTGCGCTCGATCATGCCGACCGCGTCCTCCTGCACGACCTCCTCGGTGTCGACACTGAAGCAGTGGCGCAGGACGGCCAGCGTGAAGTGGAACGCCAGCGGCAGCGGCAGACAGTCGGCCGTGGACTCGTCGACGAGCAGGTTGCTAAGCTGGGCGAGATTCAGCAGCACCCGCTCCTTCTGCTCCGGCTCGTGGTGGTAGCCCTCACTACGTACATTCAAACATACATAGCATCAACTATCGTGCACTGCGTGTGCGTGTCGTGCGGTGTGTCGTGCGGTGTGTCGTGCGACGTACCGGAGCATGGAGCGAAGGAAATGATTGGCGACTGAGGTCAGGAATACGACACGGAACACGGACACCTCCTCCTCGCGGCATTCACTGGGCGTGGCCTGTACGACGCGTGTGATGCCACGTCAGCACTCGATCGAGCAAAAAAAAGAGAGAGAATGAATGTGTGCCACGGCAGCGGTGTTGACTCAAGAGTCAAGCCGTACATCGAGGATGACGTTGGTCAAGAGCGCGGCGTCGGTCGTTTCGGTCACCGCACGCTCGAGCACGCGGAGGAGCAGTCCCAGCGCCAGCTTGGGCGGGCTACACTCCACGCCCGGCGACTTTGTCTTCGTGTGTGTCGTGTGTGTCGTGTGTGTCGTGTGTGTCGTGTGTCACCAAGACGTGGAATGAGGGAATGTGAGATATTTGGTGGGAAACGGTTTGTTCGGGTTTGCATGCGTACCTCCTCTTCCTTGCCCTGGAGGATGGCGTCCTGGAGCTCGGGGACTGAGGTGGTCCTGCGGGAACAGGAGGCTTGTGACAGCACCAGCACCGCGCTGTTCCCAAAGACGGGACCCTGCGCCACACAGCAAAAATGTGAGCGGAGAGTATCGTGTGTCATGTGTGCGATGGTGTGCGGTGTGTGTCATGTGTGCGTGTGCGGTGGTGTGTTACCCGTAGCTCCTTGGCGGAGTCGAAGAGGTGGAGGAGGAATTCGAGGACCACCGTCGCCGGGTGCGAATCGCCGTCGTTGGCGTCGACCAGTTCCTTGAGCAGCGCGAGGATCACGTGCAGGGCCTCCCGGCACCCCACGCACTGTTTGGGCGACTGCGCGCGACACCCCACCAACACATGAATCCTCTGCGTTGTCAGGGTACCAAGTGCTCTCTGTGCGTGACGTGCGCAACACGCGTGTGCGGTGGCGTGTGTGCGTGTGCGGTGCGTGTGCGGATGCATACCGAAAAGACGGAGAAGAGGGAGACGTGGTCGAACTGCGGTTGCTGAACCGACGGGAGCCCGGCGGTGGGTCGGTCGAGCAGAAGAGACAGGAGGCACATGTAGATCTCGCCATTCCTCGCGAACGGTCGCAGCACGGTCGCGAGTGGCTCGAACCTGCGCCACCATGACGCCAGAGGTGGTGTGTGTTGTGTATGTTGTGTATGTGTTGGGTGTGTGTTGTGTGTTGTGACGACAGAGGTGAGTATGATGCGAGTGCCACATGAACATGTATACGGCTATGAGGTGGGTCACAGGTGAGTTACCCGCCCGCGAGACGGAATCTGGCGAGCCACGCCGGTGAAGCCTGTGCGAGCCCGCACAGCAATCGCAGCGCATGCGTAACAACCACCACGCTCTGCGCACCGTAGAACATCGAAAGTATCCACTCTGTCATATCGCGACACACACACACAGTTGAGTGAGATAGTAACAGACATGACCGGTGAAGTGAGCGACGTACCTGGGCTGATGGGTCCGGAATGGATGATAGGTGAGTCGGCCGGCAGGCTCGAGAGCATGTCCAGTGCGGCCAGACCCACGCTCGCCCTTTCGCACGCGCCATTCGCGGGCGACACGGCGGCTGCGACTTCGTTAACGGCGCCGTCGGCTTCTTTGTTCTCCACCGCCACTTCGGTGCACTCTTTGGCCTCGAGGGCGGGAGTGGCGCTGACCGCCTCGCCTCGGCCATGCTTGCGCAGTTGAAGCACCACCAGGTCGCACACAATCTACGCCGCACGACACAACACAATTAGAAGCATCACACAGCCACCTTAATATTAAGAATAAATAATAAATTAGCAATAACGCATAACATAAATAAATAAGTATCATAATTAATAGACCAACCTGAAGGTCGCTTGGGAGCATCTCGGGAGGGGAGAGCAACGCAGCCAAGAGTTCGACCACCATCGCCAGCGTGGCCTCTGCCACACTGCCTCCGGCCAAGTAGCTGCGCGCACGCATGGAGGCGTGAGCACACGACACACACACACACACACACACGACACACAAAAGGCGGTGGCGCGCACCGGCACAGCAGTGGGACGAGCTTGACTCGGTTGAGCAGGGTGTGGAGGTTCTTCTTGCGGTAGGAGCTGTGCGGCGAAAGGAGAGCGAGCAGGTGCGACAGCAGAGCGGGCGTGGCGCCCTCGACGCGCTCCCAGAGCGCCAGGTCGCACAGGAGGTCCGAGAACGCGCGCGGATTGACGACGATGTGGTGCACCCGCGGCTGCGCGTGTACGGCCGGGCCGGCGCTGGCGGTGGTGTCGGGTATGGACTGGGCTCGGCGGCTGGCCACCAGGGAGGTGGTGCCCAGCTTGAGCAGCAGCACCAGGCTCGGGACGCTCAGCAGGGACCGCTTGGCGTTGAGGATCGTCGCCAATCGATGATACCTGGTGGGCCATAAATGAATTACAATAATAATGGTGCATAATTATAAGAATAATAATAATGAATAATTATAATAATAACAATAATAGCAATAATAATCCCAACGTACCCGTCAAGAGCTTCGAATTCGCGGGTGAGGCCAGGATTGGGTGGCAACAGCGCACACAAGAGGTCCAACGTGCAGTTCAGCTCCTCATCATTCTGCGGCAATAAATAGAGAATTGAAGCGAACACGTTGGGTTGCGAGTTGCGTGGTTGGGAGATGACGAATGTGCGGTGTGTGAGATGGTGGTGGTGGTGCGCACCTGGGCGTCGGCGATGAGGGCGAGCAGGACGTTGGGACCGCCGACCAGCCGCACGGCGTCAGCGAGGCTCAGCGGGTGAAAGGCCATCGCACCGCCCAACAGGGCCGCCTGCGGCTGCGGCGGTTCCACGCCTCCGAATCCGCGCCCGCCATTGGGCACCTGCAGCTGGGTATTCCGCTTGTCTGCACACGACACACGACACACGGCGCGTCAATCGACATAACACAAAGCACACAACACACACGACACGCAACACGACACGAATAAAGCAGTGGTACGCACCGGGGGAAGCCAGCACAATGCGCGCGCAGTACCAGAGCAGCACGCGCTCGGGTGGGATGGGCACGTAGGTCTCGGAGCGCAAGCTCGGCTTCTGCAGTTCGGCTGCCGCGTTCGACGACGCGCGGCCGCCCAGCACGCTGCTGACGTTGGTGGTGCTGCTGCTGCGGCCGATGCCGCCACCACCTCCGCCCTCGCCGCCTCCGCCGCCGCGGGGGCTTGTCAGGCCACCCGAGGCCTTCTTGATAAACACCGTAGCCGGTAGATGCGACGCCAGTGGCGGTCGAAACACGCCTGCCGACCATTGCGAGTGTTGGCAAAACAGTATAAGACCGTGTGTCGTGTCGTGTCGTTGCGTTGCGTTGTGTACCTTTGTAGCCAGGGCCGAGGCAGTAGGAGGTGGCGATTTGGGTCTCGTTGAGGTCGTCCTCGAGCACCCACAGCTGTCCGGCGCGCCACACCCAGCCGGGCGTGGACGTGGGCTCTCCGTGTTCGGCGGTGGTGGCGGCGGTGGCTCCTCCCTGCTGGGACGACGCGTGCGCGCCAGAGCCGGCCGAGGCCGACCCGATGGTGAACGACACCGCGGGCAACTTGCGCGGCGCGGAGCCCAGCTTGCCCGTGTGTACCAGATTGCCGTCGAGATAGACGTGCAAATCGCTCGCCTGGTCGTTCATTCGATTTATAAATAATCTGCTCACACGACACGCAACACGACACAACGCGCAACACGGCACGACACGACACGGCACATACCTGGAATCGCTTGCGGGAGGAGATGAGGGCCAAGTGGTGCCACTTCTTGCGCTGCCAGCCGATGGGCAGTTCGGTGACGGCAGCGGCCGCCTGCACGACTAGCTTGCCCTCGGCCAGTGCGACCGAGAGGTTCATCGACGCGCTGTCGACGCCCTTGAGCGCCACCAGGTCGAGCCGCTCCGCGCTCCCCACGTGATCGATGTAGAACCACAACAGAATCGAATAACTGGAGAGGGGGCAGAATGTGAGTACGCACACGACACGACACACGACACACGACACGACACAAGACACGCAAAGAGAGCTGACCTGGTGGGCCAGCCTTCGCCGGGCCAAGTGCTCTGCAGGCAGGCGGTGTGGTGGATGGTGGTCTTGAGCTCCACGAACGGCGGGCTCTGGCCAAGGTGGCCGATTTGGGCCAGGACCTTGAGGATGGAAACGCGGTTCGTTCGGAGCTTGACGTCCATGGCAAGCCGCATCAGCAGCCGCCACTCCTCGACCGACAATCTGTTTTATAAACGCACATATGAATATGTGGAAAAGAATGTGTCAATATGTGCGATAAAAAGTGTGTAACGATTAAAAGTGCGAGCGCTGTGCTTCGCTGGCGACTCGTACCGGAAAGAGGCGAGGACCACGATCAGCCGCAGCAGGGGCGGGCTGAGCGGCTTTTCGGCCGTGTAGTCGCGAAGAACCAATCCCACGACACCTGCGTTTAAAACTCACCGGTGAGCGTTGTGTGCCATGACCGGTAGAACGCACAAAGCACGCACGCACGTCATAGATCTAAAATAAGAGAGAGAGGATGGCACCAGCGCCGTAAAGAGTCTGGCGGGTGCGAAGAGACAGTTTGGCCCACCGGGTCAGAAGACGCAGCAGGTGCTGCTCCACGTCGCGGGTCATCAGCGGGAGCAGGGAGATGAGTTTGACGATGGGTTCGCCGCTCCGCAACGGTGCGTTGTCTACCTGACTGCGCGTCGGCTTCTGCAAAGCGTGTCAGACAGACAGACGTCAGCAGCACACCAAAAAACATATCAAATATTTCAAGAGATATAAATCTATAGTAGCTATTATAATGAGAATTACCTCGCCGAATTGCAACAGCTGGGCTGGCGTTCGATAGGCGGACAAGGCGAAGAAGCACACGCCCACCTCCCACGCGTTCGGCGTGCCGAGAACGCCCGTGAGCTTGATTCCCGCGACCAGCCCCATGTAACCTGAACCAAATGTCCAGAATAATTGTCAAATGGTGCGCTGTGGTGCATGTGGGTGCGCAAGAATGTGAAAAAGGCTGGATGGCGCGAACCGTTGCTATCGCGAAAGTATGTGCGGTTGGCCGGACTGGCCGAGAGCAGCAGCGCGAGCGCGGTGAAGACCGACTTCATCAGCTCCAGGCAGGCCGTGCGATCGGTGGCGTCGGCGCTGAGGCTGCCCTCCAGCGAAGCCAGCGACGACACGAGCGCCATGAACCCACCGGCCTCGCGGAATGCATCCTGCACGCGTGTGGAACGCCAAGCATGTGTGTTAGACTATGCTGCCTGATGGAATGTGGTGAATGGAGGTGTGGAATGTGCCTTGAGCGAGGCGTTGCCGTCGAATTCCTCGGCCAATATGGCCAGGATGTCGCGCCGCAGCAGCGCCGAGGCGACGGGGTCGTGCTTGCACCCGGCATTCAGGAGTTCGACCAGGGCGAGCATGTCGCGCGCCGTGTGTTCGCGGTCGTGTCGGAGCAGGGTGCGATAGAGGCGCAGGGCGACTGGCCGTCGCTCGGCGTCGAGCAGCAATTTCTCGAGCATGCGATCCGCACCCCTGTTATCCACCTCGTGCAACGTGAGCTCCAGCTCTCACCACACAACACACACACACACACACAACACACACACACCGGCTATGCGGAGGTGAGGAGGCGAGAGAGGAGACGCACGCTTGGCGGAAGAGGTGAAAGTTGTTGGGGAACGACGGCGAGAGCAGAATGCGCATCAACGCGAGAAGCTGGACGAGCGACGACACCGGGTACGAGTCGAGCTTGTGAAAGCACGCGACCAGCTGATCCAGCAGGCCAGCCTCCACAAAAATTCTTGTGTACCTGTCGGTTGGCCAATGCGAGTGGGTGAGTGTGCCGTGGAGCGTGCGCGTGTGGTGAGTGCGCAGTGGTGTGCGCGCGCGTGTGTGCGTGGGCGTGGGCGTGTGCTGGGGCGAAGCCACGTACTGAGTATTGGAGCTCAAGAGCCGCTTGGCCGTATTTACAATCAGCTCGAGCGTGGTAATATCAGCTTTTGTCTGCAGCAGCGAAAACAGGCTGGGAACAACAACAACACCAAAAAAGCAAACAAAACAGACACGAAACGGGGAAAGTGGGTGTGAGTGCGCACCGCACACGGATGGAATGGAATGTGTGCTTCTTCAACGAGTTACCTGGCGAGCTCCTGGAACGGAACGAAGTTGTGTACGGTGGCGATGTACAGCAGGAGGCGCGTGAGAGCCTGCTGGAGCACGATGTCCATGGAGTCCATGCGCTCGATGAGAGGCGCCAGCGGGCGGATCGACTGCATGAGCCACCAGTTCGCAGGGCTGGCCGAGAGGGTGGATTGCAGCGCATCGATCGCACGCAGCCGTAGCATGCTGTTCGTGCCCTGTGATCGTGGAACCAATCAAACGTTATAACGCGTGACACGAGCCACACACACACACACACACACACAACACACACACACCATCGCACACACGCGCTGGTACCTCGAGAACGAAATTTTGTAGGATCTTGAGAGGTTCCATGTTGCGAATGCAGCCCTCCTTGCCCTTGTCGCCGGCGGCCGAGGCCGGTGGCGGGAGCGAGTCCTCGTTGTAGGGCGAGTAGACCAGGAGGTCGTCCTCGGGCAGCTCCAGCGGTCGAGACCCGACCCACACGAACTCGCCGATCTGCTCGATCACGTTCATCGCCACCGCGAGCCGCGCGTCGCGATCTTCGATGATCGGCTGGTGGTGGTGGTTGGCGACTTGCTCACTGTGCGGCGACCCCGTGTTGTCGCCGGGGTCGACCAGTCGGTCCAGATAGGTCAACAGTTGCTCCACCACGCCGTAGCCGCGCGCCGCTGCAAAGTCCTCCATCAGCTGATCAGACACCGAACACGATCGCTGCATGTCGTGTGTGTCGTGTGTGTCGTGAGATCTCACATCATTTCGCAGAGACGAGATCAGGGCACGGGCACGTACGCGGAGAATGCGAATGATGTGGGAAAGCACGAGAGCCAGAGCCTCCAGGCTCTCGAACTGTTCAAAGTTCTTGAAGTTCGCCAACTGGTCGGCCAAGGTGTGCTGTGTTTGCCCGTCGGCGGTGGTTTGGTGGCGAATGTGGGCGATCGTGTTCTTGTCCAGTTTGTGCTCGAGCACGAGCCCGGCAGCGCCCGCGAGTCTAGAGGAGAGGAGATGAGAGAAGCGTTCAGTGAGATCATCGCCATCTACGCAAATATAGGACATGCGCGTGGCGAACCGCTTGCGGAGGTGCGGCACTCGCAGCAGCGGAGCAGGCCTGGCGACCATGTCAAGGAGCAAGCAGAGCGTGTCCGACTTTTGCAACTCGTCCACGATGGCATCGCTCTGGATGGATGTGGTGAAAAACACAAAGTGAGTAAATGTAAATATGTACATAGTAATGTTTATGCATGGTCAGCAACCACGCCATCTAATAGGCATATTCTAAATACCTTGCAGCATTGGAGCAAGAGGCGTGAGAGCCAGGCCTCAGCGGGCTCTGCCAGGCAGAGACACGGGGGGGGGGTCGCGGTGTGAGGGCATTGGGTGCTAGGGTACGATGGCAATGGAAAATGCATGGTTTGGTTCGTACCTGGCTCCGACCGTTTGGCGATCTGCAGCGAGCCGAGCGGCAGCAGAACATCAAACACCTCGACAAGCATGGAGGGCAGCGATGCGCCAATCATGTTGCGCACGTTGGCCTGTGTGGTGTGGCCGTCGGGTGGTGAGATAAACAACAAACAGCAAACAAGAAGGAGTACCGGCGCATACCTCGGATGCCAGCACTTCGAGGGCATCGAAGACGTCCTGCATGTCGGCTGAGGCGAAGAGATCGGCCAGCGCGCGTGCTCGCTGCTCTCTGCTGGCGCAGTCCTTCCAAGCTGCGCGCAATTGTCGCACAAAGAAGCGCGACGTGGCGAACGCCAAGTCCTTCGTGTCTCCAAACCTGGTTGGCCACACATTAAAGTCAACCGACCAAGCTTGCGTAGCCATCTGGCATCACGACACGACACGCAACACGACACACGCTGCACGACACGACACACTCATGACACGCAAAGGGGTGTATACGTTTCGAGGAGTATGTGAGGGTCATCGACTTTTGGAATGGCGTAGAGCTGCACGAAGAGTGCGAGCACCTTCTTCAGTTGCACCAGCTTGTCCTGTGTAGTCGCACAGATCAATACAAATACTCTGAAAACATGACAAAGGATTAGAGAGAGCTTATTGAGCACCTGTTCTCCCTTGGTCTCGGTGTAGGTCTTGAAGAGGGCTCTAAATTTGGCCACCGCGAGTGGTGTGCGCGTGGCACTCCAACATTCTGCCTTGGTGGTTGTTGGCTTGACGAACGATTTCAGCCAATCCATCCCTGGTGGGTGCAAAAGGGACGAAGAGCAACCGGTCTTCTTCCAGAATCAGTTGAATCGCGATCTCAGATCGGATGGATAAGCGGCGCCACAACGCGGCGGTTTTCTTCTCTGTAAATGCTATTTTCTCTATTCATTTCTCTAGTCCGCTTGCTGACGTGGTCGCTCCAGAAGAACAAAACTGTTGAATTGATAAGCATTGGAGGTTCATCTCGGTCGGTTCTACTTCTTCCTCCTCTTAACTTCTTCACTCATAATGGGCGACACGGATCCACTGTTCGAGCTTCGCAATTTGTTCCTCATCGGCAACTACCAAGCGGCGATCAATGAAGGACTCACGCTGGACCACCTCCCCGAAGCATACAAGGTGGAGCGTGATGTGATCATCTATCGTTCCTACATCGCCAAGGGCGACTACAACATCGTGCTCGAGGAAATCAAGGACAGCAACCCGAATGCGGCCCTCGTGGCAGTGAAGGCGCTCGCGAGCTATCTCTCCAGCGAGCGCAACAAAGACATCGTGCTCACCACGATCAAGAGCTGGCCTAGCGATCCTCGCATGGTCAACAATGACGTCGTGCAGCTGGTGAGTGGGTTGATTTCCTTCTACGAGGAAAACTACGACGAGGTGTTCAGGGCTCTCCATCAGTCCAGATCGCTGGAGGGGTATGGCGCATTCTTGTGTAAGAGGAAAGCTCTTAATCTCTCATTCGCCTCCTGATCCATCAATCGCCGTTTTTACACGTTACAGGCGTGCGCTGCTCGTGCGAGCATTCATCCAGATCGACAGACTCGACCTGGCGCAGAAGGAGCTCGGCACCATGCAGGGTATCGACGATGACGCCACCGCTACACAACTCGCCACCGCCTGGCTTGACATCGCCCTCGTACCGCTGCCTCTTTCCCACTATTCTACGTGGACGTGGTGCATGATGATGATGATGATGTGGTGCTGTGTTTGTGTTTGTGCTTGGTGGTGTCTCTGCAGCCCTGCAACGCGAGCTGACCCAACGTTGCACGCTGTGAACACAGGGTGGAGAGAAGCTGGAGGAGGCGTTCTTCATCCTCACAGAGCTCACCGAGAAGTGGAACTCGACGCCGCTCTTGCTCAACGGCCTGGCCTCAGTTCATCTCAAGAGGCTCGACAAGCCCGACGAGCCCAAGAACGCCGAAAAGCTCCTCCTCCAGGCCATGGAGAAGGTACAACTACATACCTCTTGGCACTTGCTTGTGCTCCATCTTCACAGTACATGAATGCTCAACTTTCTCTTCCTCGTTGATGTAGAACCCCAATGACGTGGACACGTTGGTGAACCTGGTGGCGCTGTACCAGCACATGGGCAAGCCCAAGGAAGTGGTCAACCGCTACCTCAAGTACACCACCTTTTCCCTTCCTTCGCTCCTGCGTGACGTGCACCCTCGAGCGCGAGTGCTCATGATGTCGTTCTCCATCACTTCACAGCCAAGCGAAGGCGCGCACGCCCAAGCACCCCTACATCAAGGAGCTCGAGCTGCTGGAGCAGAGCTGGGAGCGTCTTGTCTCTCGCTTCTCGCCCACACAGGCCTCCTAAACAACAACAACCTGGTCACTTCTTCCTCTTGTTTCTTTCACTCGGCTCATCTCTTCTCCTTCTTCCTTCTCTACCCGCTTGTGTGCAACGCCAGACGAGAACGCGTAGGCTTTCGTTATTTTATTATTTACATTCGCGAATGGAGATAGATAATGAGGAAAGGGGTACAGGGCGGGCTACAAGGTGAAGGATTCCCCACATCCACAGGTAGACTTGGCCTGCGGGTTGTTGAACACGAAGCCAGATTGGAGGTCATCTTCCACGTAGTCCATCTCGGTTCCGATGACGTGCAGGAGGGCTTTGGACCCCACAAAAACTTTCACGCCTGCTTTGGGAGCAAGCATCACGCCATTAGCCCGATCAATCAGGAGAAATCTCGAGGGGGGGGTACCATCCGCTTCTACAACTTCGTCTGTCCTCTCCTTTTTCTCGGCATAGTCGAGGGTGAAGGAGTTGCCGCCGCAGCCTCGCGACTTGACATCCAATCGGATACCTTCATATTTGTCCTTCGATCCTCCCATTAGCGAATGGAGCCGCGAAACAGCTGCCGGCGTGAGCGTGATGGGCGCTTTGGCCGCGAATCTGCTGGTGAGGGGCTTTCGCACTACACGGACTGTGCCCGCGACCGACATTGTTGATATGATGGTTTTGATTGCGTGACGGAAATCAGAGCAATCTCTCTCTTCTTCTGTTTCTCTAGCAACGTGCTGGTGACGTATATTTACTGGAAGTTTGCTCCCCATCCCTGCCAGAATTCAACGACTTCCACGGAAACAACCTTGTCCTGGTCTGTCGGAATTGGCGCATGGCGCATGACGTTGTCGCAACGGAAGAAGGGCCGAGGGCAATACGACGAGACGCAGCTGAGGGGGCGGAAAAGAACGAAAGCGACAACGAGGAGGCGGAAGACGAGGAGCACCGCCGAAACCGATCCTTCATCCTGGAGAAGACGCCTGTTTGGAGGCGGGGGGGGGGCTGACTATGATTGCAACCTTTCAAAGGTAGTTTTCACAGCTGGATATCCTTGAAGTACTCCTTGGACTCCTCCGGTGACGCCTTCATCTGCAAGGAACAAAAAAAAAAAAAAAGGCAAGACATGATTGATTAGGGTGCTGTATGGCCATACAGAGCAGTAGTGTTGTTGGAGGGAGGGGCCGTACGGTCTTCTGGCCGGGCTGCCAGTTGATGGGGCACACCTCGCCGTGCTTGTCGGTGTGCTGGAAGGCCTTGACCAAACGCAGCGTTTCATCCACATTACGACCCACTGATCCACGCACGCAACCAACCAACAACATTTGGTTGTGATCAATTGTAGAATTGTAGAATGATGATGTGTGTCATTGTGGTGTGTGCGCGTGTCTACCTGGCAAGTCGTTGATGGTGATGTGCCTGATCACGCCCGTGGTGTCGATGATAAACATGCCGCGCAGGGCCACGCCCTGGTCCGGTCCATCCTGGTGTCGTGTGTGTGTGTGTCGGTTACTTTCCCTCATGCGACGTCAAGGAGTCGCCCGGGCGTACCTCGAGCAGGACGCCGTAGTCGCGCGAGATTTGCTTGGTGATGTCGGCGACGAGGGGGATGTGCATTTCGCCCAGTCCGCCCTCCGACCTGGGCAGCTTAGTCCACGCCAAGTGGGAGAACTGATTCGCGCAATGACGGGCGTCGCAACACACACACACACACACACGCCAGTTAGTTGTCCGTGCTTGGCTATGTCGTGAGGGGAATGGGAACGAGGGCGAGCACCTTGGAGTCAACGGACACAGCGACGACCTCGGCGTTGAGCTTCTTGAACTCCTCCACGCGGTCGCTCATCGCCGTCAGCTCTGTAATCGTCGGGTCGAGCAAAGGGGGTGGGGCGGGCGGGTTAGCGCAGGCAAGGCAACGCAACGTGTAGAGGGGGGGGGTTCGAGGGCAGGCAGTACCGGTGGGGCAGACGAAGGTGAAGTCGAGGGGGTAGAAGAAGAGCACCACGTACTTGCCTGAGCCACCAAACGCAAGAAGGTGGAGATGGAGTCATAACGCGTGAGTGTGCGAATTGTGGATTATTGGAAGCATAGATTCAGGAGTGCTTCCCACTCATAAAACACACTGAAGAGGAGGACGGATGATGTGGAGGTGTAGTATACCAACGAAATCAGAAAGGGAGATGGACTTGAAGTCGCTGCCCACAACAGCGTCAGCAGTGAAGGCAGGTGCCGGCTTCTGCACCCTCGCGGGGCACACAGCCAGCACGGTCATCGCCATCGCCACGAGCAGCAGCGCTACAAGCCCCATTCTCGCCATCTCTCTCGATCGTGGTGTTTCTACAACAAGAAGCGCTGTTTCAGCCCACTGCGCAGCTTTTGTGCAACTTTGCCAAATGAGGTCAGCATGAAAAAAAATAAAAATAACAAAATCACAGGCCAAGGGAACTTGTACTCTAGCTTTTCGCGTTATCGGGCCGGCCAAGGAACCGGGACCAGTCTGTGCGCCTTCTTCCCTGCCATCTTCGTCCAGGATCATGTTGCGGGCGCACTCGGTGGTTCGGCCAGACTTGAGCGAGGTGCCCCCTCCCTCTTGCCCCAGACAAAAATAGCACTGAATAAAATAAATATATATAAATGAGTCGAAGGTATTTTAATTAAAAAATAAATCCAACAATATAAATCGATAAATAAAAAAATAATCGATAAATCGTTCAGTTATTATTAATTATGGCTGATGAAGAGTGACGCTACACACAGGAGGAAGAGGACCCGCGGCTGCTGCTCAATGGCTCGCTGGCGTCGGACGGCGACTTCTCGGAGACTGAGTCGTACGGCTCGCCGCTCCCGCAGCCGCGCACTGGCACCCACCGCCATCGCTACGACGACGACAGCGGCGAGCACGGCAGCGTCTTCGCTCCCGCCGTGCTGCCCGCTGGCCACCGCAAGAGCCTCAAATCCCTTCCCAAAATGCGTCGGTAACGTGTGTGTGTGTGTGCGTGTGCGTGTGCGTGTGCGTGATGCGTGTGCGTGTGTCGTGTGTCGTGTGTCGTGTGCGCTTGTGCTGACTAAGATTGCTGGCGGTGTGGTGTTGGGGGTCGGCAGGCTCAAGGAGTCGGTGTGGGACTTTGTGTCGGTGATCACGTACCTGTACTGTATGTATGTGTTCGTGGTGGTGTTCGTCACCACCATCTCCTTCAGCATCAACTTCCTGTCGCAGCTCATCTTCACCTGCGCCACCGCGCGCAACTTCAGCAGCGCCGTCTACCCCGTCGTCGTCAGTACGCCCTCCCCCTCTCCCCAAAACAACATTGCCTACATTGACGTGCAACCTCACCACCAACTTCATTATAGTCGCGTTGATCATCTTCGGGTTGTACGCGGTCACCGCCTTCCCGGTACGTTGTTACATCACACACAACACACACACGACACTGGACCGGTGTGGATCAGGACTGACGAGAGAAGAACAAACGTTGTTTTGTATTTTGTATTTTTGTGTTGAATCCGCAGATCCTGATCCATGACGTGTTCGCGCTCGTGGCCGATTCGGTGCCGCGAAGGGCGCAATACCGCAAGTTCGCCGATCGTCTCCTCTTCACCACCCTTCCCCAACGGGTACTCAAACCTGTCATTTATTTTTCCAATAACACTAATAATTATGTTCATAATTGACTATTACGAACAATACCAATACCAATGCCAATGCCAATAATGATAATACTAACAATTTATTACTAATAATTTCATGTGGCGCAGGTGCTGTCGCGGTGGTACAGTCCCGAGGCGTCGCTGCTGCTGCCGGCGCGCGAGGTCGACACGCGGCGGCACGCCGTGGTGCGCACCATCATCATCGTGCCGTCGGTCATCGCCGCCATCCCGGTGGCCGTCGTGGCCGGCGACGTGTCGCTCTTCCCCGCCTGGTTCCTCTGCATCTCCTTCCTCGTGTGCCTGGGCCTCGCCGTCCTCTTCATCATCACCGGCTACTTTAAGGTGCCGGTCGCTACCACCACATGTGCTGACGTCATCATGCACTCTTGTGCTGTGTTGGGCTGACGTCAGCAACGCACGCCAATCGGCAGGCGCTGTCGGAGCACTGCGAGTACTACCGATGGATTCGCGTGCAGTGGGCCGAGGCGCCCTACAAGCTGCCCGGAGGCGGCAGCGCCGGAGAGTCGGAGCGGAGCGGCGACGCGTCGTGGGGCCGCGCGCTGGTCATCCGCACGGGCCTCGTCCTGGCCGCCCTCGCCACTCCGCTCTCCTTCCACAATGCCGTGTGGAAATTCCAGGCACGCTCCCGTCCATTTGGGCTGTCATCCTTCACATTCCAGCCCGAACCTAACCGTGGCATACACACATGTGGTGAACAGGTCAAGGGGCACCGGATGGAGGTGGCGGAGCAAGAGGCCCTGGAGGAGGAGGTGGCCATCAACCTGGGCTTCGTGCCTCCGCGCAAGCAGCCCGGCTGCTTCCGCTCCTGCTTCCGGTACTTGCCCTGCCCCTATCATGAACACATTATATTGTTTTATAGTGTCATACATATCACAGACGGGCCATGTTCTACATCCGCCCACTCACCACCCACACCTTCTCTCTATGCAGCGCTACGAAGCGTGTGCTGTGGTCGTCGACGTGGCTCCTCCTGCCGCTGTCCGTCTTCGTGATCGTGACCATGTTTTGTCTCATTTCCGGTAGCTGCTGCCCCACCACTCACACCAATGACACGATGTGGCCGTCGAGGGTGCTCACTGCGCATCATATCATATGATTGTCGCACTTCCAGTGCGCGCTGGCGTATCGGCGCTGCTGTTCTTCCTCCTGTCGTTTCCGGCGGTGGGCATCGCCTTCAAGCACATCTGGAAGGGCAAGGCCTCCATCTGGCCCCTCGCCGTGTACGCCGTACTCCATGTTCCCTTCTCTCTCTCTTTTGTGTGTGTGTGTGTGTGTGTGTGTGTGTGTGTGTGTGTGTGTGTGTGTGGTGTGGTTTCGATAGTGTTGCATGTGCTCACGTTGCTATTGTGATACGCGCAGGTACGTGGTGCTGTTGGGCCTCACGCTACTCGGGTTCGGGTTCCTGCTGGGCAGCCTCAGCACCCAGACCCAGGCGGCCCACATCTCCCCCGACAGCCCCGCCCTCCTCAACCTCCTCCCTCCGCCCCTCCCTCTCGACTCTTCTTCCGCCACTTCATCATCGCCCTCCTCCCCTCCTCATCTCATCTTCTTCTTCTTCATCATCACCTTCTTCGCCATCGTCGTCGTCTTCTCGGCTGGCGGCACGGCAGCCACCACCATCACCGCCACCACCATCGCACCCATCATCATTGGCGAACGGTCGCCAGACGACGGTGGCCGCCGAGAAGCAGCCGCCAATGCAGTACCAGCTTTGTAACGCCCAGTGGGGCGATCTCGACATCGTAGACTTCGGCCTTCTCTCCTGGTAGGCCAACATTGTATCGTCGTGTGCGGTGGCGTGTGTGTGTGCGTGTGTGTGCGCGTGTTTGTGGGCTCAGCATGTCTGAACGTGCGCACAGGCTGGCGTATTTCGAGATCAACTCGACGGACTACTGGCGCTACGCCGACCATTGGTTCAATGGGTCCGACTGGCAGCTCCGCCACTTCCAGCAGGAGCCCGTCCACTTCTTCGACTTCTACTCCCCTTCTCGCAACCTCTCCGTCGTTGTACGTCCTTCGCTGTCAACACCGCACACACCGCACACGCACACGCGCTACCGCACGCGCACCAAGCCACTAAATCCACTCTTTTGTATGCGCAGAGCGTGCGCGGCACGGCATCGATCGTGGACGGACTGGAGGACCTGGACCTGTGGTCGGAGGCGCTCCAGCTGGAGCTGGTCTCGATGGTGTTCCCGTTCGTCTTCACCTGGCCCGACTCCTCCACCGCCGTCCTCGTTCAGGTACCCGACTTGACCTGATGCGCGCTGCGTGCGCTGCGGGTGTTATGTTCTACGCAGCTTCAATTAACTGATCCGCACATGTTACCGTGAAAAACGACATTTATATATTTATATATTTATAAATATATATGTATACAGGTGATGTCCTACTTGGAGCGCATGTTCGTGCCCACGGACGACGACTTCTCCTACTTCAGCTCCGTGCTGGCCTACGTGCAACTGGTAGGCCGCTTACTTACAACCGACTTGTAATAACTTTTTTGCCCACTCGCACCACCAGACTGAGCTAATCGCGATTGGACGGTTGCATCTTTTTGTGGTACGACAGATCAAATCGCAGCGGAAGGTGATGATGACGGGCCATTCGCTCGGCGGCTCGGTGGCGCAGGTGGTGGGCGCCAAGGAGGGTCTCCCCGCGATCACCTACAACGCCCCCGGCATCGTCTACTCACGCCGGTAAGTCTCCCCTTACGCCCCTTCGTTCTTTCCCCCCCTCCCCTCTCTCTTCACCCTTGATCGCTTTCGCTCTCGCTCTTTCTGACGCTCTTCGTTCTTTCTTTCGCTCGCAGGAAATTTGGCGTCGAATTTGATGCCATCCAGCAATGGACAGCCACCATCCGGTACACGCCCCTGCCCCAAAGCCCAACCAACCAGTGATGTTTATATTATATATATTGACATATTGATATGTTTGATGTGCCAGGACGACGTCGGACTTGATCTCGGCGATCGACCAGCCCGGCGGCACGGTGCAGGACGTGCGGTGCGACACGGAGATGGCCTTCCCCGACTGCCACTTCCTGGGCCACCTCCTCTGCCCGCTCCTCCGCGGCGGCTGCGGCCACCACACCCTCGACCAGCCCTCCCCCATCGTGTGCTGATCATTCCACCCAATATCTTTTCCTGGTATTGGCCAATCTCTATTCTTTTATTTATTTTCTTTTTTTTTCAGTTATTGCCACAAGATGGCCCGGAAGCGCAAGGAGGCGGAGGTGAGGGAGAAGGAGGCGGCCCAAGAAGAAGAGGAAGAAGTGAAGCGCGCGAAGAAGAAACAGAAAAAGAAGCACAAGAAGAAGAAGAAGGAGAAGAAAGTAAAGAAAAATAAAGAGGTCGGAGCTCCGTGCCTGCCGGACGACCCGAACCTGCTCAACATCATCCTCGACTACGCCCTCTACGCCCAGGCCGACCAGGTCCAGCTCCCCCCCCAATGCCACTCTGTTGTATTTCCCTGCGATCTGATTGGAGGGAATTACGAGCTTGCAGCAGCTGGACCATCCGCTGCGTGCGGTGAACAGGGCGACGAGG
>NW_004457611.1:250563-251384 GCF_000313135.1 Acanthamoeba castellanii str. Neff | reverse complement strand
TGAGTCTTGAGGAGTAGTTGTGGGGCAAGGCTAAGGAAAGTGGAGAACGTACGTTGAGGTTGTACCACTCCTTCACCAGAGAGTCGACGGCTGCAAAGACGAGCCACGACAGATTGGACATCTGCTCGCCCCGGAGCTCGGTCCGCACCGTGATGTTGAGCATCAACTCATCGGGCGAGATCTCCACCAGGATCTTCTCCCTGAGATAGATTGGAGCCGGCGCTCGCTTAGCAATCAATCACACCCGACCATCATCATCATCATCAACAGCGGCCTGACGAAGGGGATGTAAGTACCTCCCGATGCTGGCCAAAAGGCCGGTGAGCCAGCAGATCTGCACTGTCAGAGGGAACGCGAGAAGGCGGATGATCAACCTGCCCATGAATCCCTACAGCAGCAGCAGCAGCCACAGTCACCGCCGACTCTCAGTGTCCTTCCACTTCAAGGTCGCTCGCATCAGCCGCGGCGCGCGTACCTTGGGGATGAACTCGAACCGATAGCACCGCCCGAAGATCGTTTCGCCCGCAACTGCAGCACACATTAGAATTATTATTGCGTCGACGGATTGTGGCCGAGTGGGGGGGGGCTGGGGTACCGTGGTTGGGCGGCCACACGTAGGGGACGAGGGCCGGGCGGGCTTCGGGCAGGAGAGAGGGAATGAGGTAGAGCTCCTCCTCCGTGGCGAACGAGGAGAGCGATGTCGGCGCGGAGGGGCCGCCCGCGGACGGACGGAGCCACGTGAGGGCGTGGTCGCCCAGCTTGTCGATGTGGGGCTCCGACGGGGAACGAGAGCTCGAAGCGCTCCAGCAGCGAGAGCAGGA
>NW_004457611.1:213073-250512 GCF_000313135.1 Acanthamoeba castellanii str. Neff | reverse complement strand
GTGTCTTCGTGTGTCATGTCCGCAGGCAGGCACCAATACGGCGACAATGTGTACTGCTGGTCGCAGTACCAGATCTCTTTTCAGATTGAGGGTTCTTTCCTGTCCCCGTCATTCTTTGTCTGCGTGTCTCACACGCCACCGCCCACCGCACCACAGGCGAAGAATTCCAGGTGACACACGGCGAAACACAGAGCACCTTTTGCCCCTACGAAGACGAGATCACCATACCCGAGGTGCGCCTCCTCCGCGACACGCACCGCCGCTCAAGATTCGCACACGCACATATGGAACACAGCACTCACGTGGGTGATGGTGCGTGGTTTTCGTCGCCTCCCCATCGTCCAGGTGGAGCGGCTTGCGGAGCTGCGGGAGAAGTGGCACACGCCACTGGACGCCGACACGCTGCACTGCCTCTTCGGCTTCCTGCTGCCCTACGATGACATCGCCCAGGCCTACAACTTCCACATGGTCATCCTGTCCAGCCAGGACGAAGACATCGACGAGTAGTGTGAGCATGAACGTTTAAAGGACAACATGTTTTGCTCGCCCAGTTAAGGGCTGGCCAAAAGGAGCAGCCAGTAAGTGACCACAACAGCATACTTATGGTTTATTTGTCGTGCCACGAGGCCTTCCGCTTCTCGGCGAACGCTTTCATGCCCTCTTTCTGGTCCTCCTGCGGTCGTGCGTTGTGTCGTGTGTGGCGTGAGTGGCGTGCGCGACTGCACTGGGAAGGGGCACAGTACGGTGGCAAAGGAGGCGTAGAACAGGTGGCGCTCGTAGTTGATTCCCTCGGTCAGGGAGCTCTCGTAGGCACGATTCACGCAGTCCTTCGCCATCTCCACGATCGGCATCGAGTGACCTGCGCAGAGTCATCACCCCACGTCTCCGTTGAGGCAACACGCAACACGCAACACGCAACACGCAACACGCAACACGCAACGTACCGGCGATGGTCTGCGCGACTTCTATGGCGGTGGCGAGGGTCTTGTCGACCGGCACCACGCGGCTGACGAGGCCCATACGCTCGGCCTCCGCAGCGCTGATGTTCTTACCGGTGAGCACCATCTCCTGCGCAGCATCCACACCAGGTTCATACATTGTTTTGGAATTCCACAATGCACACACAACACACCGGGGTGAGCGCGGCGAGAAGCGATGGAAAGGAGAGAAAAAAAGAAATGAGGGAGGGAAAAACCATGGCCTTGGACTTGCCGATGGCGCGAGTGAGGCGCTGGGTTCCGCCGATGCCCGGAATGGTCCCGACCTTGACCTCGGGCTGCCCGAACTGAGCGTTCTCCCCTGGGGACGATATCGTCGGCATTCAGTAGTACATGCCCACGTGTATGTGTCGTGTGTGTGTGTGTGTGTGTAGTGACTCGCGGGTTGGGGCTGAGATAGTACCGGCGATGAGGATGTCGCACATCATGGCCAGCTCGCAGCCGCCACCCAACGCGTAACCGTTTACAGCGCCCACGACTGGACCGCAGAAGAGATCGCGCGTGAGTGTGTGCGTGCGTCCGCTCGTGTGGACTGAGGGGCGAGAGAGGCGTCGTACGCGGCTTCTTAAGGAGGGCGGCCTGACCGATGACGTTGATGAAGTGGTCGGGGTGGCTCATTTCGACCATCGTCTTCGTGCTCATCTCCTTGATATCGGCTCCAGCTGGGACATGACACACCGCACACGCGACACACACACACGGCACGACACAACAGGGAGGGTAAGTGTCGGTGAAGACAGGTCGTGGTAAGACAGGAGCTACTCGCGTACCAGCGAAGGCTCGGTCGCTGCCGGTGAGGACGATGCAACGCACCGACGAGTCCCTGTCCAGCGCCTTCAGCGTCGCCATCACCTCCCGCACCAACTGTCCCCCCCCCCAATGGCCCAGCATGAGCAACATTGGGGTACGACGTGGCGCTACTCGCATGGGCACAAAATTGTGGGAGGCGTGCCTGGGTGCCGAGGGCGTTGAGGGCGGTGGGGCGGTTCATGCGTACAATGACGACACCCGAGGAGCCCTGCCGCTCGACCAGGACCACGCTGGTGGTCGATGGTGCGTCGGCTGCCACCCCATGCGGTGCCAGTCGTATGACTGCGCCGAGATGCTGCTCGTGAAGGTGGTGCGCCAACCTGGCCACGCGACGCACGCCTGTGCTACTCGCTGCCGTCCCCTCCATGATATTTTCTTCTGTCTTTTCTTTTTATTCTTTTAATATTTTTCTGCTGGGGCCTTCGTTGTTTTTGTACCTAAAATTGGCTCTTCTGAAGAAAAAACAAGACGTCGCCAAATAAGCAGCTTTGCACTGGCCATTTTAAATGTGGTACGTGAAGTCGCCCACAGGAGGAGTCAGCTGGCCGTCGCCTTTCGCTTCTTCTTCTTCTTGTGGGCCTGGTCGCGGTTGTCTTGCTTCGTCCTGGTGCGGGTCGTGTCCATCAGGACACTCTCACCGCCACCGTCGGCCTCATCAGACGTCTGCTGCTGCTGCTGGGCCAGGCGTCGTCGCTTGCGCGGCTTGGCGAGGGCGGGCATGGCGGGGAAGGCGATCACGACGCCCCTCTTCTCCTCCGCACGCACGAACTTGCGGTACCGCAGCCCGCACCTGCCGTGATGACGCCATCGGTGATGATGAAGGGATTGATCGTGATGGTGCGGACATGATGTGAGTGCCAACAGTCAGACCAACGCCTGGTGAGATGGGGATGGTGGGCGCGTACGCGTTGCAGAGGGTGCCCTTGCCGTCGGGTCCGGTGCGCCACTCCGGCGTAGAGGTGATGCCGCAGTGCATGCACGTGCGGCCTGTCATCACCCGCGGCTCCCTGCTGCCGCCGGCCGCGTCGTGGCCTCCGTCGCTCTCATCTTCTTCGTCTTCCTGCGAGCTGCTGCTGCTGCTGCTGCTGGTCGGTTGGTCCTTCCGCCGCCTCTTCTGGTTCTGGTTCTGCTGGGCCTGGCGGTTGGCGGCGATGGCCTTGTGAGTGTGCTTGAGGGAGACCATGGACTCCTCCCTCTCCCGCCACCGCTCCTTGACCTCCTCCGCCGCCAGCTGCACCACCCGATTCCCCGCCTGGTGGCCACCACCACCAGGGTGATGGTGGCGGTCGGCTCGGCCCGCTGGCGGCGGCGACGGGGGCAGGGGCGACTCTTCGCCGCAGGAGCGAGTGCGGCCCGAGCGAGGCGACCCGCGGGGCGACGAGAGCGGGGAAGACCATTCCACGACCGCGCCGCCGAATTCGAAGCTGTGGTCGTGGCATTCAGTGGGCGTGGTCAGGAAGTTGATGTCCATCTTGGTGTGGCTGGTGGTCGGGGAAGACATCCGAGAAGCCGACGATGTCGTCATCGACACCCGCCGCCGGCTACGCTTGGCCGTCGCCTGCGATTCGTGCGGGGACCCGGGGGGCGCGGCCTTAGTCGTCGTCGGCGTCGGCGTGGCCGGAGCGAATGCGGCGGGCGTGGGCGAGGCTCGTGATGGAAGGCCGAAGGGCGGGAAGGGCACGCTCAGGTGGAGGGCGCCCGGGTAGTGAACGGCCGAGAGCAGCAGCAGCTGGTTGACGTCCTGGTCGACCTGGTGGTGGGGCAGAGGCTGGTGGGGCCGATGGCGATTCACGATCGTGGCCGGAGGGAGGGCCACCAAGTGCGGCGGCTGCGGCGAGGAGGAGTCCTGAAGGTAATGAAGAAGAAGAAGAAGATGAGCACACACCCGGGGTGCACTTGATCCGCCAACCAAAGAAAGAGGGGGCTGGCCATTGGTCCTTTGATGACCGAGGTAACCCAGAAGATCTCTCGGGGGGATCAAGTGGTAAAATTACGGTGGACAACAAGGCGCTGGTGCCTTGCGACACTCCCGAACCCAAAGGCACCACCGAATCAAAGGAGCAGAAGGCGAAGTCGGGCGAAGGGCGAAGCCGTGGGCAAGCGAAACAAATAAAACATAAAGAGAGAGAGCGAACCAGGTGTGATGAACCAGACTGATGAAAGATCTGCAGGGCAGATAGGAAGGCCATAGCGTCTTGCATCTCCATCTCTTGAAGTTATTTGCTTGCGATGTTCTCGTACCAGTACCAGAGTGATATGTGGACGAGAAGGCCCAGCTTGTGAGGAAGAAGAGAAAGAGGAGAAAGCAAAGGGGGTTGGGACGTTGTGCAAGGCTGGAGGTGGTGGGTCAAATGGGTGCTGCGAGATCGGACCACTAAAGACTCCGCGAGGCGAGAGAGATGGCGTACTACTAAGGTCATGAAGAGACGCCAATTGGCGCCCTGAGCGTGCAGAGGAACGGCCGAGGACCCATTATAGAGCAGCAACGCCATCTCTCCCCGACATCTTCCTGTGTTCCACACTCGTGGCCAATAAGCGGCTTACATTCCCAAAAAAGAACATAAACGCCAACCCGCCCTCATTGGCTGGCATTTGTTGACCGCGGCCAGAGTTCGTGCCCCCCGCGGCGGGCGCGACACGGTTGAGGGGAAGAGAGGGGAAGAGAGAGTTGGTGGTTGGTGGCCCATTCTTGTGGTGTCTTTTCCGTAGCTCACTCTCACAAGGCAGAAGTCTTGGGCCACTGGTAGCCCGGCGTCAGTCGGAAGCCGCGCGCTCGGATGAACTCGTCCGCCTAGGAGCGCGAGAGCGTACGCGATGAGCGCAAGGCGACGCCGACACAGAAGAGAGATCCGTGGTGTGGTACTGGGCGGTGGGTACCTCTGCAGGTCCACGCGAGCCGTAGGCGTAGGGGATGGGCTCCACCTTCTGGTCTTCGAGATGATGCAAGATTGGCGTAAAGATGTCCCACGCTGGTGGAAGCACACACGCACACATTGCACACGGTAAGTGGTGCCAGGCCAAGTGCGTGGCCGAGGTGACGAGCGTGACGTACCGGCAGCAAGCTCGTCGTCTCGCACGAAAAGCCGGTGGTCGCCTGCCGACAACACACACGTACACGCAAACAGGTTGCAGCTCATCAGCAGCTAACAACGGTAGTTGACTTTTTTCATTGGCCCATTTGGAGGCGATGTAAAATGGTGCTTGAGGCGTACCCTTGATCACATCGAGCACCAGGCGCTCGTACGCGCCCGGGATCCGCGGCGCCTTGCCCTCAGCCGCAAAGCGCGACTTGTACGTCAGGTCCAGCTCGATCAGGGCTTGCTCCTCCGTCAACCCTGGTCGAGCGGTAAAGTCAGTCCCGCATTCTACCCGCGCAAAGAGGGCAAAAGGCGAAGAGCGCGCACGAACCGGGCTTCTTGGTGAGCATCTTGAGGTAGACGGCTTCGTTGGGCTGCACCCGGAGCACCAGCTCGTTGGGGGGCAGGTCCTCGTCAAAGAGGTCCTTGAGCTTGGACGGCTTGAACTGGATGCGGACCTCTACATGTGCTCGCACACAGTTGTTCCACCGTTAGCCAAGTATGCGGTCCGCTACTCCAAAGTACGGACGAGAATGAGAAAGGCGAGGCGCACCTGACTTGTGGTCGTTGAGCGCCTTGCCGCTTTTGATGATGAACGGCGTGCCTTCCCACCTAAAAGAATTAGCAAGAAGAGAGTTAAGACTGTGCGCCAACATTGTAAACACACGATACACGACACACACGACCCTGAGGCGCACCTGTCGTTGTTAACGCGGAGCTCGGTCACGGCGAAAGTGGGGGTGAGGGAATGCTTGTTGGGAATGGACGGGTCGTCGGTGTAGCCCTTCTTCTTCTCGCCTTGGTCGTCGGAGGCGGTGTACTGGCCGATGAGAATGTCGTCAGGCTTGATGGGCGCGATGCTCTTCAGGACCTTAGTCTTGGCATCCCTGCACACAACGCACACGCACCATCGCACACGCCAGTCAGTGCCATTGACTGAAGATCCACCAAGAAGAGCTTCCTAGAGGGAAAGGCGTGTACTGAATGTCGGAGGCGCCAAGCGACTTGGGAGGTTCCATGGCCACCAGGGCGAGCACCTGGATCAAGTGGTTCTGCATGACGTCCCTGATGATTCCAAACTGAAGCCGAGTGTCATCATCGCCGCGTGTGAGTGTTACGCTCTCTTCTTTCTGCACCTAATAGGGCGGACCGGTGGGGGGGGCACCTCGTCGAAGTAACCGCCCCGGCCTTCCGCGCCAAAGTCCTCCTCGAGGGTGATGCGCACGTTGGCGATGTGGTCCTTGTTCCACACTGCAATATAGTGATTGGGGAGAGAGCGCACAGGGGCAGATGAGAGACCTTAGTGCGGAAGCGAGAGAGGAAAGAATGCCGCTGCGTCGGCGGATAAACATACCGGGCTCGAAGACCTCGTTGGCAAACCGAAGCACGAGCAGGTTCTGCACCATCTCCTTGCCGAGGTAGTGATCGATCCTATAAACCTCCTCCTCGTCGAAAAGCTGCACGAAATCGATTCGTGTCGTGTGTGTGTCGTGTGTGTGTCGTGTGTCAGAATCATCGTCCAAAGTTGGGAATGCAGCATATGGTGCTACATTAATGTTGTTACGCGTACCTTGCTCAGCTTACGGCTCAGCTCGGCCGAGGACTCGGCATCGCGTCCGAACGGCTTCTCCAGCACGAAGCGATTCCAGCCCTTCTTGCTCAGCCCCTTTTCTGCAGATCGCGAGATCATCAGAGAGAGTAGTGCGCTGGCAAGTAAACACCAGCTCTCCAAGCCTCTCGAGAGTAATCAAAGCAACGACGGCAGCTTGTGTTGGTGAGATGTACCGCGAATGGCCTTGGCCGCATCGGCGTAGACGGAGGGCGGGATTGCGAGGTAGAACAACCGGTTGGCGCCGTCGCCCGCCTTCTCCTCGTACTCCTGGAGCAGCTTGTCGAGATCGGCAAACGACTCGGCCTCGTCGTACTTGCCCCGGTGGTACACGCACCTGTCCAGGAACTGCCTCGTGCACGGTGGTGTCATTGCAATGAGCTTTTGCGTAGAGGATGGGAAGCACATATACCTCTTTTCGCTTCTTCTCCTCTGCATCCTTGTTGTCTTCGTCGATGCTGAACTTCTCGCTGATCTTCTTCTTGAACTCGGCATCGTCGAGCTCGGAGCGAGCGTGGCCCACGACGACGAGCGACTTGGGCAGGAGGTCCTGCTTGTAGAGTGCAAAGAGCGCGGGGAACACCATCTTTTTGGCGAGGTCCCCAGACGCACCCAGCACCACCAGGCTCAGGTGGCCGTCGCCACCACCCTTGGCCTTCTTTTCGTCCTTCTGCTCGTGTTGGCTCATCTTGAGTCGCTACTTGAATTTGTTTTTTCCTGTTCTACTCTCGAGCTGAGTGCTACTTGTCTATGTGAGGTTGATTTGATCTGTTGGCAGGAAGCACCCAGTGTGGCGCCCATTGCGGCGATAGAGGGAAGTTGTGACGAGATCTGGAGCAGAGGTGCGCCCTATTTTCATCTGTTTGTCTTCCCTCTTGTCTCACTTCGCTTCTGGTCAGGAAATTCAGAGCCCGAGAAGAAAACATCAAGAAAACATAATTAATTATCAACAAGATCGGATCGAAGGAAAGGGAAACGAGTACGATGAAGCGCCAAACGTTCAACCCCACGGTTCTTCCTGTCCTCTTTCGACCTTTGCTTATATTTATCCACTAATTTAATCCTTCTTTCTCTCTGTAGGAATCCTTTCTGGAGGGTTTCCTGCTGAAGCAGGGCGCAAAGGGCCTCATCCGTAGCTTCAAGAAGCGATGGTGCCCTCCTGCCGTATTGTAAATCATTCCATCTTTTTATTTTATTTTTAACCATTTTTTGTTCGACCAGGTTTGTGCTGGTTGATGGCAAGCTGACCTACTCGCGCTCGCCCTACAGCCCCGTACCACAACCACCTTCTTTTCCCCTTTTCTTTACTTATTTTGTGACGGTAGCTTGTTATTTTATTTATCTTGTGCCTATTCGTGAATAATGCCTGGCAGGAGATCGGCCATGTCAAGATGGAGGACTGCACCAAGTTGCTGGCCAAGACGGAGGGCAAGGAGGGCAGCAAGAAGTACATTTTCGTCATCCAGACCACCTTCGGCCGCGACTACACCCTCCAGGCAGCCTCTGAAACAGGCACGCAGAACACGCACGCATCGCACACGCCAGACCACGCACCACCAAACACGCAGAACACGCACGCATTGCACTTTCATCAAAGCTGACGCTCTCCCGCGCCAACGTGCACAGAGCAAACGAGATGGATGGAGACCATCAACAGCTACCACGGGATGGCCACCAACTCGACGCGACCGCTCCTCGATTCGCTGTCGTCCAGCCTCGAGGCACAAAAGTCCGAACGAGCCCTGCGACGCATGACCGTCATGTACCCCAAGTACGACGCTCTCGCTAACCATTTCGCTGGGAGTGCCGTGTGTACTCATTATGCGCGGTGGTGGTGTACACACAGCCTTAACATGGAGGAGGAGCCGCCAGCACCGCGAAAGCGACCAGTGACGATGGTGATGGCCGATCCGCAGCTGAGCTTCTCTTCCATGCACACCGACATTGCTGCCCTCACCTCCGGCCTTGCCTCCGCCGACAACACGCAGTATGTGCACCTCTGCCTCCTCACACGACACACACGACACACACGACACACGACACAACTCACCTAGGCATGCGTGTTGGGTTACTAGTTTGTCACCGAGGTCGGGAGGAGGTGCGGGCAGCCCTGTGCAAGCCGCCGCGCAGCTGCCCACAAGTACGCCGCCTCCCATCGCCGCCTTTTTTCTTCTTTTTTTGTCACATCTCACGTCAACCGGCGCTCGCAGAGGATCTGAGCAGCCCGAGGGAGGTTGGTTCGACCAACTCTGGAGCTGGAGGTCTGCCATCATCATCATCGGCATCATCGTCGTCGTCGGTGGGGTCGGCGTCTGCAGCCGCGCATGGCACTGGGTCGGCATCGCCACGACGCCAGAACCCGTACGCGGCAACCCCGACGGCTAACGGCAAGAGTGGCGACGACTCCTCCGATGAGTCCGAATCTAAGGTCTGCTTCGTTCTTCGTTCTTCGTTCTTCGTTCTTCGTTCTTCGTTCTTCGTTCTTCGTTCTTCGTTCTTCTTGTTCTTCGTTCTTCGTTCTTCTTGTGTCGTTTTCCGGATGCTCACCGTGTACGACGGCTGGCACTTTGCAGGGTATCGAGGGCGACGAGGAAGATGTGGTCGGAAGCGATAAGGTACGTGCACCATCATGACGACCACCCTCGAGTACACATGATATGAGCCGCCCCAATCCCATAACTCAACCAACATCAACTCCCGTTTGTGTGTGTGTGTGTGTGTGTGTGTGTGTGTGTGTGTGTGTGTGTGTGTGTAGAACCAAGACGGCAAGGGCGGGATGGGGCGGCAGATGTCCAAGCTCCTCAAGCGCAAAAAGGACAACAAGAAAACCGACCTACTCACCGTACGCAGTCTCATCTGTGTGTGCGGTGATGGCGTGTGTGCGCGTGCGCGCGATGGTACGGTTGTGCCATGTTGACGGTGTGCGATGGCGGCATTCATCGTGCGGGGCAGGATCTGAGCCAGCGGGTGACGGCGCTTGAGGCGCAGCTGGAGCTGAGCGAACAGCAGAACGAGGAACGGAAGCAGGCCCAGGAAATCCTGAACGAGGAGCTCCTCGAGCAACGACGCCGATACGACGAAGAAAAGCGAAAATGGGCCGCTCAGATCGACCAGCTCAAGGAGAAGTACATCGTCCCGGCATCATATTTTAGTTCGTTAGTTCGTTAGTTAGTTACCGATGTCTGATGTCTGATATCTGATTAGATACTTCTTGAGCCTGGTGGTGTCGGCCAAGCTCAACTACATGCTCTCCAGCAACGACGGCGACTCGATCAACGTCCGAGCGCCGGCCCTCTGGGAACAGGCGGCGGCCGACGAGGTGGAGGTGGAGGACTTCACCAATTACATCGCGCAGCACATCGATGAAGCTGTGGCGGCCGCCAACGGCGACCGACGACGACAGCCCGGTGGCGGCAGCAGCGACGGCAAGGTGGGATACGACCACTACTACTCCTACGTGCGCGATGACAGTGACCCGCGAAGGCGAGTGTAGGACATATATTGCCGTGTCGTGCTCCCACATACATGCGTGAGGGTAAGAGGCACGGTGGGCTCAGAATCGCTTGAAGAAGCACATTATGTCCGGGTGGCGGGCGATCTCGGCAAAGATGTCTTGCACGATTTCCTTGATTTGGGGCGTGACCATGTGGTCGGGGACGTCGCGACGTTGTAGTAGTGAGCATATCCTCTCGCCCACATGAGGCCCTTGAGCGCCATGAACTCGTGCGCATCGATTCCTGCGTTTAAGGGAAAGCCTTGTTGAGCTCTCAGATGGCCCAACCTACCTGCAGACAGCATGCGGGGTAGAGATGGCACGCATCCACCTGTGCTTGCTGCACCAGCAACGCAATGGCGACAATGTTGACCAGGCACCTGACAAAGGTGGCGTGGGCGTAGTCCTTTCATTATTTGGGGGGGGGGAATGGCATGTACAGCAGTGGTGGAGGTGCGGCGGCGATGGCAGGTTCAGAGGGCCGGGGGCAGGTGCCGCAGGATGGCCGCCACGTCGAACTGGAAGGTGAGGAGCGGGTTGGGCGCCTTCTTCCGCCCCTGCGCCCCGCCGTGGTGGTATGCATCCTCCTCTTCCTCCTCCTCGTGGCGTCTATCATCATTGTACGCCGCGCCCTCGCCACCGCCGGTTGCAGCCGCGCCGCCGGAGCCGCGCCGTCGGTCGTTCAAGATAGCACCGGCACGGCTCTCCCTGGGCTTGGCCTCTCCCCCTTGCCCGGGCTGAGCAGGCCCCGCCACGCCCGGCGGCGTGTTGCGCAGCAGCACACGCCTGGGGGCCACTGCACCGCCGCCCCCGCCGCCGCCACCCGCGAGTGAATGAGTGCAGTGTGAGATCATCCGCGGAGTGACCACACGCACACGCACACGCTACGGCAAAAGGGCGCGTACCATCGGAGCTGGCGGCGGTGAGGCCGGGCGGAGGGTGAACGCTGGAGGCGGAGGAGGTGCTGGTGGCGGCGGCGGCGGCGGCGAGAGCAGCGCCGGGGATGCGCTTGTCGCGTTGGCGGCGGACCTGGATCCACTTCTTGAGGCGGCCCACCACGGGCGACACCATGAAGAAGTTCTCCGTCTTGCGCACCCCTGCACCCCATCCGTCAACAGCAGCAGCAGCAGCAGCAGCATCGCACTCGACACACGACCACACGACCACACGCAGCCAATCACGCTCCATATGCCTTGTGGGGGGGGGGTTCGGGCAGTGGTGAAGTGTGCAGGCGTACCGGGGGTCTGCTTGGAGTTGTACGAGGGCAGCTCCTTGATCAGGTGCCATTTGATTTTCTGCCACCCGGACCACACACTATCTTCAGCAACAAGCGGCGCCATCATCGCCATCATCAACACATCGCCGCCGCCGCCGCCGCCAGCACGATGGGGGGGGGAGTACGCTGATCTCCTTGCGGGTGCGGGGAGGCAAAGGGGGTGGTTCTCGGACACGTAGGGGACGGATGTACAGCCGCACCTGCGCACGCACACGCGATACGGATGTGTGTTGTGTGTGTGTGTTGTGTGTGTGTGTGTGTGTGTGCACAAATTACACGCGTGTGAATGGATGTAGACAGTGATTGGAAATGCAGGAACCCATCATCCGGCCTGAGCGCACGGCACGCACCCGCTGTTCGTTCTTGGTGAATTCGATGTAGTCCTCTTCGGTGATGAGCCCGTCCGGAATCTGGAAGCCCGTCTCCTCATAGACCTGCCCCGCACCAGCTCCAACGTTATTTAAGGAATTCGAGGCACGCGCGAGCGTAAGGCGGCGGTGGCTGTGGCACCGCATGGAGGAGGTAGTTAAGGTGGCGAGTTTGAAGGTACCTCGCGCTTGGCGCATTCGAGCTCGGGCTCGTCTTTGTTGATCTTGCCCTTGGGGAAGCCCCAGCTGGAGCGCGAGTGCCAGCCCTTGACCAGCAGGCACTTGTCGAGGGCCGTGTTGAGCAGGATGGCCCCGCACACCGGCACCCGCGTCTTGTAGTGCGTGAACGACGCAAAGATCTCGTCGATCGAGTGCTCCGCCAGATACGGACGCAGCAGCGCACAATGCTCGAACACTGCCCCGTCACACACACACACACACACAACACACACCGCACACACCGCATGCCAACGGGAATGGGAAAAGAGTGAGCACGAACAGAACACACGCCTCCCCCACACGCACACAACGCGCACACGCACACAACACGCGCGAGAGGAGGCGGGCGAACTCTGGCGGGCGAAGAGTTTGAGGGAGGCGGGCGGGAGCTTGGGGTCGTGCTCGCGGTAGAAGTCTTCGTAGAACCAGTGGGCGGCCTCTATCTGGAAGCATATCCGCTCGAACGAATGCAGCTCCTCCTCCGGCAGGTTGATGATGAACCGGCTGAGCAGCAGCAGCAGCAGCAGCACGCCAACATCCCCCCCCCACCACAAACGCAACAATAAAGGTTGGAGGGTTGGTGGTGTGACCAGGAGCGAGGAGCGGCAAAAGATAAGGAGATAAGATAAGGAGCGGCACCACACCTGCACAAGTCGTCGAGGACGTGGGACAGCTTGAGCTGCTGCTTCGACATCTTGTTGTGGATAATCAATCTGTTAACGAAAACCTGCCAACAAAGAAAAGTAGGGGAAGAAAGGAAATTGTGAAGAAGGCCGGTTATCGGGACGTCTGAAGCATTATTATTGCTCGAAAGGGAGCCAAATGCACACACACACACGACACGCCACGCCACGCACACACACGTATGTGTGTGTGCGTGTGCGTGTGACGAGTCGAGCGAGTGTGCAGGCAACAAGAACCAAGACTATATTATCTGTATCTCTCCTCTATCTATATCTCAATATAGATAGAGAGAGAGAGAGAGAGAGAGAGATAGGCGGCGGCTCTCTCGTCCATGGCGAGAGGGGGTCAAGGGGGCGGGAGGAGCTGGGCGCGGTAGACGCCTCGCACCGAGTTGAAGAGGAGGATCTCCTGCGCGCTCCCGAGGTCTTCGAGGGTGATGGGCGCCTCCACCATCCACCCACCCGCCACCAGCGCCCGCCGCATCGTCCCCTCGAGCAGGCCGCACGCCACTGGCGGCGTCACCACCTCCATCTCTTCCTCCTCGCTCGGGTTCGTCCTCCTCGTCGGCATCATCTTGCGGGGCCGCACGATGGCGATGTTGGCGATGGTGGTCTCCGTGACCTGGCCCCACTGGTTGTAGAGGACGACGTCGTCCGCCACCTCAGTCGCGTGGGCGGCTGCCTCGGCCGAGCGCACGTCGCGGAGGGCGCGCGCATAGGCCTCGCGGTGTGTGGTCTTCCACCGCAGGAACGGGTCGTCCCGCAGCACCGGCGCCCGAGCCGCCCTCACCTTCACCGCGGTGGTGCGCGGAGCCAACGTAGAGATTGTGGTGGTGGTGGTGCTGGGCGTGGTCGATGACGTGGTCGGCGAAAGGCCGCGGAGGAAGGCCAGGTCGGTGACGATGGGCGACGAGTCGATCTCCACGCTCTGCACCTCGATCCGTTCGTCGGCGCCGACGAGCACGCGCACGCGACGTACCGATGGCTGCTGCTGCTGCTGCTGCTCGGCCCACTTCTCGCGCGCGACGATGGCGTGGAGTTGGTCGCGCACGCGAGCCACGAGCAGGGCGGCAGCTTCGGGGTCGGGGCAGAAGTCAAAGTGGAGCAGCGCCCGCGCGAGGCGCTCCAGGTGGTGCTCGAGCAGCACGAACGTGCCGGGCGGCTCCCACCGGAGGGTCTCGAGCAGGTCGAACGGCGGAGCGGCGGCCAGCACGTTGCCGCACAGGTGGAGCGAACCGCAGGCCACCACCACGTTCAGCACCGCCTCTCCCTGCCCGAGCGTTTGGGGGGGGGCAACAGAGTCAGTTCGTTCGGCTCTGGGCGAAAGGTTGTGCGAGTGTGGCGAGTACCGTGGCTTCCCGGGCGTCGATCTGGCCGAGCACGTGATCCAGCGATGGGACCACCTGCATCCCGCCGAGGTCGAGGCGCGTCCCCTCCCTTGGGCCATCACCACCACCTCCCGCGCCAACTCCTGTGGATCCATAGACAGCGACCGTCAGGCCACGCACGCGAGAACAACAGAAAATTAGATGAGAAGAAGCATACCTGGAGCTGGGCGGGCGGGAAGGGCTTTAGCCAATCTACGTTGGGCCGCACTTCAACGAAGCTGATCGCCTCCGAGACATCATGGCCTCCTCCGTGTTGTTGCTGCTGCTGCTGCTGGTGATGGTGATGATGATGAGGCGGCACGAGAATGGAGCGGAGGTAGGCCGAGTGGTCCTTGTGGCCCAGCATGCCCACCACCCAATGCACCCGCAGCCGGCGCTTGACCGGCAGCAGCGCCGCCCGCTCCTCCTCCGCGGCACGCAGGCGCCGTACGGCGTAGTCCACATAGCGCCGCAGCTGCGCGCCGCCTTCGGCGTTGTGGGAGCCATCGAGCAGAATGCGCCGGTTGCCATGACACAGCCACTGGACGCGCCCGGGCCAGCGCACACGCCGACGCCTCGCGCCAGACGCTCCTCGTCAACCGCTGCACCAACGCATCACCATTCATCATGCAAGCCTGTTAGGGGGGACGTAGTAGTAGTAGATGCAGCTGGTGGTGATGGTGATGGTGATGATTGGTGTAGCTGGTGATGATGGCAACGTTGCTGGATTCGAAGTTGGGGGGAGGGGGGTGTAGGGGCATATACGTGCGTGCCAGGCCGGCTGGCCGTCGGCGTCCTCATCACAGAGGAGCCGCACCGTGGCGATGGCGAGGGCCGAGTTGGTCAGCTGGTGCTCTCCGTTGAGCCGCAGCCGATACCGGTAGGTCCTGCCCGCTTCATCTGCACACATGCGTCATCGAAAAAATGGCACACACGCTACTGGTAAGAGGCGCTGCTGCTGCTGGCGGCGGCGGCGGGTCGAACCGACAAAGAGGGCGGCGTCCTCCTCGGCGTCGCGGTCGGGTTGGCGAGGGGTGTCCCAGGTGGCGGGGCGGACGAGGTGGAGCGGGGATCCGAGGGCGCGGGCGGTCTCCTCGATGACGGCGAGGGCGGGTGGCGGGATGAGGGCGGAGACGATGGTGGGCCGGCCCCGCTTGATGATGCCGCTCTTCTCCCGCGCGATGGCCTCCACGCTGTTGCCCAGTATCTCAACGTGGTCCTGCACCAATGGATTGCATCGCTCCGCGTGAGCAAAGAAAAGAGCAAAAATGAATGAATGAACGAATGAATGGCCGCGCGTGTGGGCTTCACTTGGCCGGCAAGTGAAGGGTGGGTCCACCCACGTACGAGGGAGATGGAGGTGAGCACGGCAGCCAGCGGCCGGTCGATCACGTTCGTGGCGTCGTTCGCTCCGCCCAATCCTGCGTGGTTTTTGGTTCAACGGACGGGAGGAGGAGGTGGAGGAGGTTGGCAGTGTACACGGACGGGAGGGAGCGTCATGAAGGCGTACCGACTTCGATGATGGCAACGTCGACGCGCTGCTGGTGGAAGTGGAGATAGGCCGCCGCCGTCAAAGCTTCAAACTGATGGCAACAACGAGAACAACGATACGAGACGACCACGCGTTTATCAATATATATATGTCGTGTAGTGGACAGAGGAGAGAGATCGTTTTTTAATTGAGTGGGAGCGTGAGTATATGTACCTGGGTCAGGGGGATAGCGGTGTGCTTCATCTGCGCGCTGATGGTGTGGAGCACGGCGTCAAAGTCGGACTCGCTGATCATGCGCTCGTCGACGGTGATGCTCTCGCGCCAATCCACGAGATGCGGCGACGTGAACCGGCCCACCTTGAGCGGTTTTTCTCCCGTCGTCGTCGCCGTCGCCGCCGCCCCGCCCACGTACCGCCATATGGCCGTGAGGAAGGCGCACACGCTGCCCTTCCCGTTGGTACCCGTCACGTGGATCGTCCGCACTGTGCACAGTGACGAGAGACGGAACAGACCGAGGAGGAGGAGAACGAAGGTAAGAGAAGAGTGTGTGTGTTGTGTGTGCGTGTGTGTGCGTGTGTGTGTGAGTGAGAGAGAGAGAGAGCGAGCGAGCGCGCACCTTGGTTTTGAGGTTCGCCCAACGAGGCGAGGAAGGAGCGGATGCGGCCCACCCCCAAGTCCATGCCCCGAGGCGAGAGAGACCGGAGGAACGCCGCCGCCCCGGAGAACGGAGGCTCGGGAGCGGGAGCGGGGGGAGGGGAGAGGAGCTTCTCCGGCGGCACTCCCGCTATGGCCAGCCCGTCCTTGCGGTGGCCCTGCCTCTCGAGATTAGTTTCAAGTGGCCATATACCACACCACTGCTCCGCGCGAGGTGTCGATTGATTGGTAGATAGTGGTAGGTAGTAGTGCGGAAAGTTGCGTCGTACCGCGGCGTCGCAAATGGTGGTGATGAGGCGGTGGGCCTTGAGCAACATCTCGTCGAACTCGCCTTCCACATCCGAATCGGCCACCACCGCTCCGCCACACCCGATGCTGGTGCCTATAGATCTCGCGCGCGCGCACAGGTCGGTTTAGATATATCAAGAAATGCAGCAGCTGAGAAAGAGAGAGAGAGGAGGCAAAAGACGTCTCACCTTGGGGTCCGATGACAGCGGTGCGGATGACGACATTGAACGAGGCCGAGCCCGCCGCCGAGAGATAGCCCAGCACGCCAGAGTACACGCCTGCAGATAACACGCCACCGCCGCCGCCGGGCAAGCAAAGTGTGAGCTCTCCACGCCCCTCGCTCGTGTTGGCCGCAGCCGCGCGTACCGCGTGGGGCCTTTTCCAGGCGGTTGAGGATGTCCATGCTCCGCAGCTTGGGCGCCCCCGTCATGGACCCTGCGAACACGCCACAGGGTGCGCGCTGGATGAGGCCAAGTCTCATTATTATTATCGTTATTATCGTTATTATTATTATTATTGGTGCGCGCTGCAACGAAGGTGAACACGGTGCCTGGAGGGAAGCTGTGGCGGATGCTGTCGAGCGCACTCAGCCCGGGACGCAATTGACCTCGCACCGTGCTCACCAACTGGTGGACTACCCGGGGCGCCATGCCAATCACACGGTTAGGACGCCACAAAACAATCGAAGGAGCCACAACCAATCAACTGCAGGTGGTGGCGAAGGAGGAGGAGGAGGAAAGCGCACCAGTGGCGTAGGACTCGACGTGCATGAGGTAGGGCACGTGGACACTGTTGATCTCGCACACTCGCCCCATGTCGTTTCGGATCAGGTCCACGATCATGAGGTTCTCCGAGAAGTCCTTTTTTTACCCCCCCCACACACACACCAGAACCGACAGCGTTGCAGCCTTAGATCAGTAGGGCGGGGCCAAAAAAGTGCCCTGCGCGCACACTGTACCTTGGGGTTGGACTGCAGGTGGGCCTTGAGAGCTTCGTCTTCTTCGGGGGTGCGCCCGCGAGGCGTGGTGCCCTTGATGGGCTTGCACTCCACCGTACCTGGGAGCCATCAGCGTAAGCAAGAAAAGAAAAGAAAAGAAAAGAAAAACAGAGGCGGGAGTGGTTGGTGCTGGGCCCTTGAGAGAAAAAAAAAGGGAGGAGGGAGGAGGGAGGAGGGGAATGGTCGTACGAGCATTGTCGACGCTGAGGAACTTCTCCGGGGACGACGACAGGATGTGGAGGTCCTCCTCGAGCCGCAGGAACGAGGCGAAGGGCGCCGGGTTGGATTCCCGCAGCCGCAGGTACAGCCCCAGCGGATCGGGCCTGTGGTCATTGCATGGGGTCAGAGCCCGCCCGATGTAGGATACGTAGGATAGTTCATCTCCACCACCAGCCACCAGCCACCACCAGCAGCAGCAGACGAACCTCAAGGGGGTGGTGATCTTGTTGGTGAGGCAGAGCTCGTAGCTGTCCCCTCTGCCGATTTCCTCAAGACACGCCCGGATGTCGTCTGACATCAAACCGCCAAGGGGTGCCAAAGGGTGAGCGCGTGGCCGGCGCAGCATTATTGAGATGAGATAATATATATATATATATATATATAAAGGGAGGGAGCCAACGCAACGCACCCTTGTACTGTTCGTAGGGCCGCTGCAATGCAAAGGGCACGGGCGGCTGCTGCTCCGCGTTGTCCTGGACAGACGGAGACGTGTGGCGAGGGCTCGTGGCGGCGCTCGGGTCCGACGCCAAGGACTGCTCGACCTGGGCGAACCATTCCCGGCTGGCCCGCTCCTCTGCCCCTCCTTCTTCGCCAGTGCCGCGGGCCTCTTTGCCAAGGCACATCACATACACGCTGCGGGCGACGTGGTCAAACGCCACCACCCGATCGGCAAAGACGAACGCAGCATCGGGCGCGTCTGCCTGCACGCGGCGGGAAGGACAGGTCGTGAGGGGGTTGGCTGGCCGCAAAAGAGAGCGAGGGAGAAGGGGGGGCGCATACTTGAGCTGTGGAGGGGAGATCGGGAAAGGCCCCAGCCTCGTGCTTCATCTCGTAACCAAAGTAGCCCACGAACCCGCCCACAAAATCGAATGGCAAGTCTTTGTCTGCACGCGCGCGCGCGCGTCACAAATAAATGGCGCCTTCAGTAAGTCGGGTACCGCCGGCATGGGTACCCCACCACCGGTGGCGTGTGGAGTACCGATGGGACACTTGCGCTTGGCGAGTTTGCGGTCGACAACGTCAAAGAAGGACTGGTCGGCTGCCAGTCGGTATGCGCGTTGCTGGACCTGGCCTCCTCGTCGCTTCCACGTGGTGACCTCCCTCTGAGCCAGGGAATACGATGTGTAGAAGGCATGTGGGCCGTCACACGAACCCATGTACGAGTACCTGACCGCACGCACGGCACATATGAAAACGCGCACCGCGCACAGAGAGGAGGTGAGACACAGAGGCACCCATAACAAGCAAGCTTTGCACAGCACCACATGGGGACTAGAGCAGGGCTCACCTGCACGCCTGGGAATCGGTGCGAGAGGAATCCAACCAGAAGCACTTTGGGCTGTCCGCGAACAGCTTGCAGAAGACCTGGCGCCACAACAAGCGTTTGATGATTCCCGAAAAGGCGACGACGTTAGCCAAATGACACCACGCGCTCGTGTGAAGAAATGTCGAGCTGCGCGCAAAGGCGGTATATACCTCGTGGCTAGGCGCGTCGGTGGCCAATCGCCGCCACCTCAGGCGGTATGGGAATGCATTCTCTTGAATCGGTCTGGGAGGGCGGCCACCGGTGTTAGCAGCCGGGCCAAGGTCGTGGCCAAGTGCCCTGATAACACGGCCAGGCAGGCAGATGCATTCGTGGTGGGCGGCAGCATACCGGGAAGGCGGCACGAGGTAAGTCGGGGTGGAGAGAGGAGGGGCACCGGCTGCAGGCACGTGTGCGCGATGCCGCCGGCTTAGGTCGCGGAAGTTCCGGAGGATGGTCTTGCCGTGTTCGGTGCAGACAGACTCCGGATGGAACTGCACGCCCCACATGGGCCGCGCCTTGTGCCTGATCGCCATCACCAACCTGCACCAAGTCATGGGTGAGCCAGTCCCAATGGGTGCGCCGGCACGTGCACAGCTCTACCGCTGTTATAACAGACAGTGAGTGGACAAGTGGAGGGTACCCGTCGTCAACGGAGCGCGCGATGCACTCCAGGTGCTGACCGAACGCGGGCGCGTCTGAGACCGTCCATGAGTGATAGCGCACCACCTGCACCAGATGATAAGCGCGCGCGCGTTTAGGTCCAAACAAGATCAGCGCGCGCGTGTGCGTAGATGGATGGCGCAATGTGGCTAGTACGCGTACCTTGAAGGAGAGGGGCACGCCCTGGAACAGTGGATCGTTGGTGTGCTGCACTTGACTCACCACCCCATGCGCCACACGAGGCGCCCGCACCACCTGAACGATCGCTCTCTGGCCTGTGAGGAAAAGAAAGGGGTGCCATTGATGGGGGGAGGAGCCCATGGTACCTCGGCGCCGGACACGTGGGCAAGGCCTTGGTGGCCCAGGCAAACGCCGAGGACGGGCAACTCGGCCTCACGCAGCAGCTGTTCACACACGCCGAAATCTGCACCAACAACAAATCGCAAAAGATTCGTCATTCCAACACCTGATTTTTGGCGCAAGATCAAGATGCGCACCTGCACTGTTGGACGGCACGCCAGGACCGGGGCTGAAGAAGGGGGGCAGGAAAGTGCACCAGGCGTAAGGTGAGAGGTTGAGAAGCTTGCCTTCACGTTAGATGTTGGAGTGCGGGCTCCTTACCTAATGACGACGTTGTGGAAGTGAGGCAGGACGGCCTGCAGGGCCTCCCATGTGAGCTGGTCGTTGCGGATGACGCAGGGCGGGCGGCCGTTGACCTCGGCCAAGTACTGAAACAGGTTGAAGGTGTAGGAGTCGTAGTTGTCAATGAGGAGCGTGAAGGTGCTGCCCTCCACGCTGACTGCCGTGGCCATTGCTGCTGCTGGTGGTGCTCACGATGATGATAAAGGTGTGTATTTGTGCTCTACATGCGGAGACAAAACGGCCTACAAAAAAAGAAAAGGACGGGCAGCAAGAAGGGGCAGAAGCCTGCCCCTTTCTGCGCCTGGCGGCGAGTTCGGACCGGTTAGGAATGTAGTTCATCGCCTACCAAACTATGGCGCCCTATACCAAACATTCTTTTGCTGCGGCGCCCAAGCGTCCGCGGTTGCGGACGTGGCAAGCACACACACGCGCACACAGCTTTCCACCATCTCATCGGCTCACGTGCAGCATTGGAGCTGCCGTGAAACAGTCCCGCGATGTCACTGGTTGCGTGCAGACGGAGATGGTGCGCGACAAGGTTAGATAATGTGCTGGAACTCGAGTACAGAACACACTTATGTGTTATTGTGATGTGATGACTCAGTTACGTGTGCTGTTACGCCAGCGACACGTGAGGGGACCCCACCGACCCCAATAAATAATAATAATAATATGGCCGCCTCAGGGCGTGGTGCCCGCGCTCGTCGTCTGCCTGCTCTGCTGCTCCTTCCTTTGTCGTCGCGAGCGGCCGGTCGGGGAGCTGTAGAGGAGGGACGAGTCGTACTGCGTCTGGTCCTGCCCTTCGCCCTCCTCCTGCAGAAAGTCCCGGATGAGCGCCGCCACCTCATCGGCCTCGCTCATCGTCTCGGCTGAGCCCTTGTCCGCGGCCATCCGGCCGTGCGTCGCCTGGCGCTCGTAGAACTGCGGCGGCTGCTGGCAATATGACGATGATGACGACGACTGTTGACGATGGGGCTGCTGCTGCTTAGGCGCGTGGCGGCGGCTCTGGCGGGGCGTCTCCTCGGGCGTCGGGGGCGCCGGCTGGTAGTAGGGCTCCTCGGCATAGAAGGAGGCGCGCATGGCGTGCGTCGGGTGTCGGCTGCTGGCGGCGGCCTGGTCCTCCCGGCTCAGGGCTGGCGGCGAGGGCACGGTGACGCCGAGCGCGAACGAGGGCGGCGGGGAGGGAAGGTAGGGCGACGACACGGCCGACGAGCACTGCAACAACGACGACGACGACGACGAGGCCAGGCTGCTGCCCGGTGCACTGCCGGCATAGGGCGACTGCGGCAACCGCGAGGCCACTGCTGCGGGGGACGAGGGCGCGTGTGGCGGCCCGTGCCCTATGCCTCCGTGGTGCAGCTGCTGATGGCGGTGGTACTGGTGGTGCTGCTGCTGCTGCTGCTGATGGTGATGGCCCGATCCGACGGCCGACGACGAAGAGGCGGCGGCTGATGAAGAGGAGGGCGGGAAGGGGCGGGAGAAGGTGGAGGCGGACGAGGACTGGGGGCACGGGTGAGGCGGGGCGGGCGGGCGGTGGGGGCGAGTTGCAGATGAGGGAGATGTCGGAGCAGAGGGAGAGGCAGTAGTCCCCGATGTCGTAGATGAGGCGGTTGACGTCGAGCGAGAGCGAGTCGTTGATGAGCGACGCGGGCGAGGGCGAGGGCTGCTGGGGGTGGTGTGCGTAGGGGAAGCTCGGGAAGCTGTCCAGCACGTTGCTCAGGAGGTCGGGCATCGACGCACTGCTCGAGAGGGAGAACGACGACGGGCTGCTGCTACTCGGCTCGGGCCTGAAGGCGGCGGGCGTGCTGTGATGTCGCTGCACCCGCTGCTGGTGGTGCTCCTCCTCTTCCTGCTGCTGGTGGTGGTGGTGGTGCTCCTGCAGCTCCTCGCAGCGCAGCTGGGGCCGATACAGCTGGTGCTGGTGGTGCTGCTGCTGCTGAGGCAGAATGGGCACGGGCGGAGCGCGACGCAGGACGCCGTGGTCGGTGATGGCGTGCTGCTGGGCCTGGGGGGCGGCTCTCGCAGGCTGGACTCGCGAGAGGGGGGCAGGGGCGGGCCTCGCCCTCTTGCGGGGCGGACCTTGGTCGTGGGCAGAGCTGCTCGCGCGAGTGGCAGATTCGATGGATGTCGAGGCCAGAGGCGAAGATGGCAGAGATGGCTGAGTTTGTAGAGACAACGATGAGGCGGCGGAATCGTTATCTTCAGCGGCGGTGGCGGCGGCGGGTTTTCGTCGGCGGCGGATGCGACGGTGGGTGCGGGCGTGGTGTTCCTTGGCCTCCTCGGCGAGTACTTGGGGGCTGCGAGCGAGGCGGGCGAGGAAGCTTTGGATGTCGCCCTTCACGTTGGTGCTGCCCGAGAGGAAGAGCTGGCCGAGGGTGGGCTCCACCCCATCGGACAGGGAGGGCTGGGCGGGGAAGGCGGCTGGCCCGAAGAGTTGTGTGCTGACGCCATGGCTTTATCTCCGTCTTTATCTTCTTCGTCTTGTTCGTTCTTCTAAAGAGCGAAGCCAGGCGAGAATAATAATTATTGCTGGCTTGGGGATGGATGCGGACTTCGTTTGGTCGTGGTGCTGCTGTTCGAGCTTCCGCCAAAACGAGCGAAAACAATAGACCTAGCGAAGTGGCGGGGCGGTACTCGAGGGAGTAACCGAGGTAAGGTTGTTCGTGGGGTACAGCAGCTTGCGGTGATGTGCTGACTTGGTGAAGAGGAGAAAAAACTGATACGCGCGCCACCTTGTAGCGTTGTGGCCTGTTTGGCTGTTTGGGGAGATTCAGGGAGGGCAGAAAAGCGATGATCTTCACACCAGCCCGTACCCATTGGATTTTAAAAAAGGCACAGCGTATACTTGTGCGCATATTTTACGTGCCAAGCATCAATCTGCACAAGAAAGTAGCGCGTGTCCGCAAATATCCATTAAAGGTAAATTTTCCGTCTGTAATCTGGGAGTTTTCATTGGTAGCAGAGGTATCCTCATCAGTGTCTTTCGCCCGCGGGCAAGCATGGCGGTCTGCAGAGTGGTGGGCTGTTGCATGCATGACGTGCTGGTGGATCAACAACACCAGGCAGAACTTGACAATTGTGGCATCAGAGGCAACTGAAACACCACACCTGGTGTGTGTAGGCCACATTATATGGGAGTCATCTAAAGTGCACAGGCAAGGGCATCTGCAAATTTGGTGGCTGTACATGGAGTAGTCTGTGCAGGCCATAAGGGCTTGGAGCCTTCTCACCAGTAACTCATGCTCATTTGAAATGGGAGGGCCAGTCATTTTTAATGCAGTTAAAAAGAATTTTTGGTGTCCAGTCACCCTGCCATCAGCCATGGCCAACAACAAGGAACTGTTAAAGCTCCTGGAGGTTACAGGTGAGGTGCCAGAGTTCCTAAGATTTCTCTGCTGGTCAGGACCACCACATGCTCTGGTGCAAGAACACCATCCTGGAGGCCCCAAACTGCAACAAGCATGTCATGACCACCCACAGGCTCCAGATCTGGGCTGATGAGCTGCAGTTCACCCCTCATGATGTGGCACCAACCATGAAGTTGTAAATTGAAGTTGTCAAATTGGTGCGCTGGCCGTCCGGATTTTGGCAGGAGCAAGCACCGACCGTTACCTGAGGCGTACCGCCTCCTTAAGTGCGCCCCCCCCTACCTCGGGAGGTATAAATTTGAACAGCGGGGGTGGCTGGTCTTTTTCTTTTGTCGCTTCGAAGCTCAGCGCAAAGACCTCGAACGTAGGCCGCGCGGGTGGTTTTGACATTACGTGAGCTTGGGCCGAGCGGTGAGCGAATCTAATCGCGAAGATGTCTGAATACGACACTACTACTTTCGGTACAGTAGCCGCTCTCACTACATTTCCATCCCACGCATCACCTTACGATGATTCCTTCACCTGGCAGGCGATGAGGATGTGATGGAAGAGGAGGAGTACGCCACACGGGGTGCCGATGGAATGGATCAGGAGATGATGGAGGATGAAGAGGAGGAAGAAATCACGCAGGAGGACACATGGACTGTGATCAGTGCCTACTTCGAAGAGAAGGGCTTAGTGCGGCAGCAGCTCGATTCGTTCGATGCCTTCATTCAGAACACCATGCAAGAGCTCGTGGATGAATCGCCCGACCTCATCCTCCAACCCGAATCCCAGCACAAGCCCGGCGCTGGGCCACAGACGCAGACCCGCTACATCATCAATTTTGGCCAAATTTATCTCAGTCGGCCCACCATGACGGAAGCCGACGGCAGCACCCAGGCCATGCTTCCCAACGAAGCCCGCCTGCGCAACCTCACGTACGTCGTCGTCACCTCGCTTATCTTTTCACACCCCCCCCACAAACATTTCCACAGCTTCCAATAATTCCAAACTAATCAATCACGCCGGATTCGCCGTGCGTATAGTTATTCGGCGCCTTTGTTCGTGGACATGTCCAAGACGACGATCACCGCGGCGGGCGAAGAAGGGGAGACTCACCAGTCCACGGAGGAGCTCTCGCGAGTGTTCATCGGCAAGGTGCGTGCTGGCAGCCCTCCCCCAAGCTCCATTCTTTAGGAGGTGGATGTGTGCGAGGCGGTGCGCCGCGAATGGGCTGGCCTAACGCACCACGCGCAACGACACACACACACACGACACACTGTCGTATGGTGTCGTATGGTGATTTAATGGGCGCGCAGGTGCCGATCATGTTGCGTTCGAACTACTGCATGCTGGCGGGTGCGCCGTCGGACAAGGACCTGACGGAGTTGGGCGAGTGTCCGTACGACCAGGGCGGTTACTTTGTGATCAACGGGAGCGAGAAGGTGCTGATCGCGCAGGAGAAGATGAGCCACAACCACGTGTACGTGTTCAAGAAGCAGGCGCCCTCCAAGTACGCCTACGTGGCCGAGATCCGGTCGTGCCTGGAGACGGGCAGCCGGCCGACGAGCACGATGTACGTCAAGATGATGCAGCGGTCGGGGTCCAAGGGCCAGACGCTCAAGGCGACGATCCCCTACATCCGGCAGGACATCCCCATCATCATCGTCTTCCGCGCGCTCGGGTTCGTGGCCGACCGGGAGATCCTCGAGCTGATCGTGTACGACTTTGACAACAAGGACATGATGGAGATGCTGCGCCCGTCGCTCGAGGAGGCCTTCGTCATCCAGGACCAGGCCGTCGCTCTCGACTACATCGGCAAGCGCGGCACCACGACCGGCGCCACGCGCGAGAAGCGCATCAAGTACGCCAAGGAGATCCTCCAGAAGGAGATGCTGCCCCACGTCGGCATCTCCCAGTACTGCGAGACCAAGAAGGCCTACTTCTTTGGCTACATCATCCACCGCCTCCTCCTCGCCGCCCAGGGCAAGCGCCCGCTCGACGACCGCGACCACTACGGCAACAAGCGCCTCGACCTCGCCGGCCCGCTCCTCGGCACCCTCTTCCGACAGCTCTTCAAGAAGCTCAACAAGGACGTACGCGGCTACCTCCAGAAGTGCGTCGACTCGGGCAAGGAGTTCAACCTCATGATGGCTGTCAAGTCCAAGACCATGTACGCACTACTACCACTACTCCTCCTACAGCTGCCCACCTCCACACACACACACACACACACACACACACACACACACACACACACACAACCCTCTCTACACACTCGAGTGTGTCGTGATTGGCTCACTCGCGCGATGGTGTGTGTGTGGTGTGCAACACGACGCGTAATGACACAGTACGAACGGGCTCAAGTATTCGCTGGCTACGGGCAACTGGACGTCGACGCGGTCGGTGGGGGCCAAGTCGGGCGTGTCGCAGGTGCTCAACCGGCTCACGTTCGCGTCTACGCTGTCGCACTTGCGCCGGCTCAACACGCCCATCGGGCGCGAGGGCAAGCTGGCCAAGCCGCGCCAGCTGCACAACACGCACTGGGGCATGATCTGCCCGGCCGAGACGCCCGAGGGCCAGGCCTGCGGGCTGGTCAAGAACCTGGCCCTCATGGCCTACATCTCCGTCGGCTCCGCGTCGGCCCCGATCCTCGAATTCCTCGAAGAGTGGAGCACGGAGAATCTCGAGGAGATCTCGCCCTCCAACATTCCCGCCGCCACCAAGATCTTCGTCAACGGCGCGTGGGTGGGCATCCACCGGCAGCCCGACCACCTCGTGCAGACCCTGCGCTCGCTGCGTCGCTGCGTCGACGTGTCGGCTGAGGTGTCGGTCGTGCGCGACATCCGCGAGCAGGAGCTGCGCCTCTACACCGACGCCGGCCGCTGCTGCCGCCCCCTCTTCATCGTCGACAAGCAGCGCCTCCTCCTCAAGAAGTCCGACATCCGCGACATCCAGAAGGTACACCCCGGTGATGACACGACACGACCAACGACACGACACGACACGATCCCTCATCATCACTATCACCCTTCCCTCCCCACCCACCCACCGGCTCAGCTTGCTCACGTGTCTCGTGTGTTACGTGTCGTGTGTACACCCCCACAGCTGCAACAAGACGAGAGCCTCTCGGAGAAGGGCTGGTCGCACCTGGTGTCGCAAGGCTTCGTGGAGTACATCGATTGCGAGGAGGAGGAGACGGTGATGATCGCCATGACCATCGACGACCTCAAGAAGTCCCGCAGCGAAGAGGTGCCCTTCCGCCCCGCCACCATGATCTGCCTCTCTTCTTTTCCCCTCACATGTCGTGTTCCCTTCCCCCCCATCCATTTCCAGGCGTATTCGTACACGTACACGCACTGCGAGATCCATCCGTCGATGATCCTGGGCATCTGCGCGTCGATCATTCCGTTCCCCGACCACAACCAGTCACCGCGTAACACGTACCAGTCGGCCATGGGCAAGCAGGCCATGGGCGTGTACACGACCAACTACCAGCTCCGCATGGACACCCTCGCGCACGTGCTCTACTACCCGCAGAAGCCCCTCATCACCACCCACTCCATGGAGCACCTCCACTTCCGCAAGCTGCCCTCGGGCCAGAACGGCATCATCGCCATCGCGTGCTACTCGGGCTACAACCAGGAGGACTCGCTCGTCATGAACCAGTCGTCGGTCGACCGCGGCTTCTTCCGCTCCGTGTTCTACCGCTCCTACGTCGACTCGGAGAAGCACATGGGCCAGTACGACGAGGAGTTCGAGAAGCCCATCCGCGAGGACACCATGGGCATGCGCCACGGCTCCTACGAAAAGATCGAAGACGACGGCCTCATCGCACCCGGTACACCCCTCTCCCTACCTCCCTCCCTCCCTCCCGCCTCTCCTCCCCTCTCCCTCTCCCTCTCATCGCTTCGTTCTTTTTCTCCCCCCGCGTATACGATGATGTTCGATCGATGGACCCATGACCGACTCACTGACTGACTGATGACCGATGGTTGCTGCGGCGGCGGCGACGACGCCAGGCACGCGCGTGTCGGGAGATGACATCATCATCGGCAAGACGACCCCCGTGTCGCCCAACGAGGAGGACACGCGCGCGCAGCGGTTCTCCAAGAAGGATTCCTCCATCTCCGTCCGGTCGTCGGAGACCGGCATCATCGACAAGGTGATGCTCTCCACCAACTCCGACGGCTACAAGTTTTGCAAGGTACTCCATCATCATCACCACAACCACCGCCGCCCCCTGCGAGAGAATCAACGCATCGATGCGCGAGATCGCACCACCGCGGTGCTGATGCACGTTGATCTATATATTTATTGATATTGATATTGATATTAATGCATCGATGGGGGAGGGGTTCAGGTGAGGGTGAGGTCGGTGAGGACGCCCCAGATCGGCGACAAGTTCAGTTCGCGCCATGGCCAAAAGGGTACGGTGGGCATCATGTACCGGCAGGAGGACATGCCCTTCAACATCGAAGGCATCACCCCCGACATCATCGTCAACCCGCACGCCATTCCCTCGCGTATGACTATCGGCCAGGTACCCCAAACATGCACAACACGCTCGATGCGGTCCCGCTGCTAACACCGCATCACACCACACACGCGAACATGCGGCAGTTGATCGAGTGTCTGATGGGCAAGGTGTCGGCCACCACGGGCGAGGAGGGTGACGCGACGCCCTTCACCAATACCACCGTCGAGTCCATCTCCGATCTGCTGCACGGCGTGGGCTACCAGAGGCGTGGCAACGAAGTCATGTACAACGGCCACACCGGTACGCCCCGCGCCCCAGCAGCATTCCGCTGCTCTTTAACAGGTGCTCGCAAGAAAACTGGACCTCACCGATCATCGCTGTTGTGCTGTGTTGTGCTTTGCGCCGTTGTGCTTGTGCTTGTGGCGCTTTTTGCAGGCCGCAAGCTGGAGGCGCAGTTCTTCATCGGACCCACCTACTACCAGAGGCTGAAGCACATGGTGGACGACAAGATCCACTCGCGCGCTCGCGGCCCGGTGCAGATTCTCACGAGGCAGCCCGTGGAGGGCCGATCGCGCGACGGTGGTCTCAGGTTCGGAGAGATGGAGCGCGACTGCATGATCTCCCACGGCGCGGCCCAGTTCCTCAAGGAGCGACTCTACGACCAGTCTGACGCCTACCGCGTGCACGTGTGCGACCTGTGCGGCATGATCGCCATCGCCAACCTCCGCAAGAACACCTTCGAGTGCCGCAGCTGCCGAAACAAGACCCAGGTGAGAGCCCCTCCCCTCTCCCCCGAACTCCCGGCACCCGTCGCGGTGTGGTGGCGGTGGTGGCATGCACGCGGAACAACACTGACCCGCTCCCGTCCACAGATCTCGCAAGTGCACATCCCCTACGCGTGCAAACTTCTCTTCCAGGAGCTCATGTCGATGTGCATAGCGCCCCGCATGCTGCCCGCCTGAGCCCCCTCCCGCCCGCCCCAGTTCTGCTGCTGCTGCTGCTGCTGCAAGGCTATTTATTGGTGACCACACATATGGGGGGAGTACAACAGTGTACAGAAGGCCCGCGCCGCACGCGTCCGACGTAAACATAAACACAAACATTACAAATTCTTGCTCAACCTTCTTCTCAAGCAGTGTGCGGAGCAAGAAACAAACTGTAGGCACGAGGATTGCTGGCCACCACTGAGGATCATTGATCAAGCAGCCCTCTTAGCTCAGCTGGTAGAGCGCACGACTGAAGATCTTGAGGTCGCTGGTTCAAACCCGGCAGAGGGCAATCTAATTAACTTTTGCGCTCCTTGTAAATTGCACTCTTTTGGCGTGCATACCAGACATAGCCAGGTCCACATATCAACATACACAAGCAGATCAGATGTCCGGCATCGCGAGAGGTCGTTTGTCCGAGGAGAGGAAGGTAATGCTTGTTCTTAACATATCACGTATGGCCTGCTTCAGCCGTACAGCAGCGATTTAATTGAATGATTTCTTGGGGGGGATGCGTTTTTGATGAAAGGCCTGGCGCAAGGACCACCCGCCTGGGTTCTTTGCGCGTCCCGAGCAGAATCCGGATGGCTCGGCCAACCTCATGAAGTGGACGTGCGGCATTCCCGGCAGGAAGGGCACCGACTGGGAGAACGGCATCTTCCCCCTCACCATGGCCTTCACCGACGACTACCCCAGCAAGCCCCCAAAATGTACACCTCCCGCCAATTCATGGCACCTGTGCCCCAGCGCTGGCAGCGCGCGTAGACTTGCCTCATTCTTCTGCAACAACACACTACCGTGTTGGCTGCTCGCACCTCTGCTTGTCCGTGCACAGGCCAGTTCCCGAGTGGTTTCTTCCACCCCAACATCTACCCCTCGGGCACCGTGTGCTTGAGCATCCTCAATGAAGACGAAGACTGGAAGCCCTCCATCACCGTCAAGCAGGTGCACACCACACAGCACAGCACAGCACACCGCAGCACAGCACACACATCCAAGCTTCCTCTTCTCTTGGCACTGACGCGTGTGATTGGCGCACACCAGATTCTGCTGGGCGTGCAGGAGCTGCTCGACAGCCCCAACCCCAACAGCCCGGCACAGCAGGACGCCTACGCTCTCTTTGTGTACGGCCCCCATTCCTCTTCTCCCCTCCAACCGCCTGAGCCACGCGGTTGGTTCACCACCACCATCGTCATGATGGGGGTAGTCCATTTTTGCTGATCGTCGTGAGCTCGCCTCATCACTCGCAGCACCAACCGCACCGAGTACAAGCGCCGCGTGAAGCTCCAGTCGGCCAAGTACACGCAGTAGGAGCTCACGAGACTCCCTCATCCCCAATCTGGCAACCATCCGTAGGGTGAGAGACTGGTCAGCACTGTTTCATTTGTAGAGAGCCTCACACATCATACATCGCACGCAATCCACGGTTGTCACCTCCGGTGATGATGATTACGCTGATGACCCCTTGTCACCGCTTCACACCCTGTGGCCACAACCAGGCGGCTGGTTGTTGGGTTGGCCCTCTCTCTCTCCCTCCCTCCTCAAAATTGGTCGCTTGTTGCTTGCTGCTCCTCTTCTCCTCCCTTTTCCGCGCTGGAGCAGCGTCACCACGCATCGTCCATCTCGCCCGCATCACCAGCCCTCGTCGGACTCCTCCTCATCGTCGTCGTCGTCGGAGAAGTACTCGCCGCCGGAAGCCCGAGGGGCGGCAGCTCCGCCCGCACCGCCCGTCCAGTCCGATGGTGCGTCGGGGTTGCTGCAGCCACGACGAGAGGGAAGGAGGAACGAGAAGGAGGAGGAGGAGGGGAAGCAGAACAAATTAGGCCAACCCCAACGTGTCCCGTCCCCGGGAAGCAAGCAGCCGCACGAAAACAAACGGATAGGTGGTGGTGGCTGGTGGTGGTGGCTGGTGGTGCGCGTACTCGAGGATGTCGGGGTTGATGCCCTCCAGCATCATCTTCTGCTTGATGGCGGCGACCGGCACGCGCAGGCGCAGCATGACGAAGTACTGCTCGTAGCGCGGGTCCGCCGACACCGTGAGTCCTCCCCCCTCTGTTGCGACACACGCACGACCACACGACACACACACTTAGCAACGAATGGGGGGGGGCACGCTCGACGGGCAGGACCAGGCGCAGTAGCCGTACGAGAGCCCGGAGGCGGAAGGGCGGTGTGGTCCTGGTACTCGTCCCCGCCGTAGTGCGGCTGCTGCTGGTGGTCTTCCTCGCGCGGAGGCGGCGGCGGCGGCACCTCGCCCGCACCCTCGCCCGCTGTTCGCCGGATGTGCCACGGCAACATAGGCAACGCAGCGTTAATGTCGCCGGTCAGTGTGTGCAATGAGTGCGTGCGTGCGTTTTGGCGGTGTGTCGTGCCCGTGGTGGTGGTGGCTGGTGGCTGGTGGCTGGTGGTGGTGGTGGTGGTGGCTGGTGGTGGTGGTGGTGGCTGGTGGCTGGTGGTTGATGGTTGGTGGGTGGTGGGTCGGCTACACACTCTTGTGGTACTCAGCACAAGTAGGCAATGGCGCGAAATAAATAGCTACGCGGCGTACCGGGAGCGGCGACGGCGGCAACGGTGGTGGCACCGGGGGCGGCGGGACCGAGGGCGTCCTCCGGTATGCTGTTGAGCTTGGCTTCGAGGATGTTCATGGTGATCTCCAATCTGAATGGCGAGCCCCCCCCCAACGCAGCAAAAGAAGAGCCCCCGGGGGGGATTTTAGGCGGTTAAGCGCGTCAAAGGCGAGGGAAGGGGGGGGGGAAGAGGGAGGCAGTGGAGGGCATGGTACCGTTGCAGATGGCGGGAGACCTGATCGAGGCGCTGCTCGCAGAGGAAGGAGAAGCGGTTGAGGAATTGAGTGGTCTGGATGACAAAGTGGTTGACATAGGCCACGGTCTTCTTGAAGGGGATGGGCTCCACCTTGGAGTAGTCGATTTGGGCCACCAGCGACTCCATCTTCTTCGTCGTTTGCTCGCGTGTGTGAATTGTCGAGCGTAATTTCTAGGTTTCGCTTTTCTTTTCTCGCATTTTTATTTCCATTTTGTTTTCTCCTTGGAAAATGCAAGGAACATCGCAGGAGGGGTGTAAAACTCCGGACCCGCTCTGCGGCACTCCGTACGCCTTCCTAATAATAATAATAAATAAGGAACATCGCAGGGGACTCACGCGTCGGAGAGGAAGGCGTCGTCGGTGTAGGCGCGCATCCACTCCTCGGGTAGGCCGCACGCCACCACGAGCTCCAGGCTGGCCGCCGTCAGCTCGATCCGATGCTGCACGAACGCGCCTGCTCCCCCACCTACCCCCCAAGCATCACGCATGGCCATATTTATATCCACGCACCATCGACAAACGCCTTAGCGTGAGGGATCACGACGATGATGATGCTGCTGCTGGTGGTGGCTGGTGGCTGGCTGGTGGCTGGTGAACGAGGTGCTCCGGTGCGGAGGAAAGCGGTGGTACCGAGGAGGGTGGGGCAGCGGGGGCGCGAGTCGAGCACGTCGGCGAGGCGGTGGGCGCTGGCGTTGAGCTGGCGGGCCATGAAGAGGATGTCGGCCCGCTGGATCTCGTCGGGGCACGAGTGGAAGAGGGCGCGTGCCTGGAGCATGACCTCCACCACCTTGCCCACCACGTGCTCCGTGCTGGCCCGCCACTCCAAGTGCGCGCCCACCTCCTCCTCCTCCTCCTCTTCTGCCTCCTCCTTGCGCGTCTCCGCAGCAGCACCAGAGTCGCGGCGGAGCGCGTCGGGTTCGGTGAGGGCCGGCAGCACCGGATGCCCGGCCAGCAGCACGTGCAGGTCGTCAACGAGCTGTCGCAGCCGCTCGATGTCGGCCAGGCGACGCTCCAGGGCGGCCTCGCTCTTCCGCTTTTTCTTTTTCTTCGTAGTCGTCGTCGTCGTCGTGGTCACCTTCTTGGTGGTGGGCTTGGGCTTCTTCCTCCTCTTCCAGCCGTCCGCCGCCGCCGTCTCGCCGCCTTTTCGGCCGGCCTTCCCATCGTCGTTATGGCCGCCGCCATCGCCGTGACGTTCCGCAGCCGTCGTGTCGCCGGAGGAGGCGGCTTGCCGCCGCGGAGGTGTTCGTGCCTTCCTGTCGCTCTCGCGGAAGTCGTCGTCCTCGTCGGCGTCTCCGTCCTCGTCCGCCTCGTCTCGCTCCGGGTCCTCGTCACTGTCCTCCTCCTCCTCCTCGTCGTCGTTGTCGTCGTCGCCATCGGTGGCGCGGGGGTGAGAGCGGGCGTCGGAGGCCCAGCTGGGGCCCCGCAGCTCCTCCGCGCTCACGGTGAGGCGGGGGTCCTTGGGGGCGCCGCTCCGCCGCGGGCTAGGTCCCTGCGGGTCGTCGCGATGACGGTGAGCGGGCGCGTCATCGGAGAGTTCGCCGCTGCTGTAGAGGCGGTCGTCCGCGGCGCCGCCGCCGCTGCTGCTCGGGTCCGAGGGGCTGCGCTTGGGGCGGGCACCTTCGCCGGGGAGCTTGCTGACGACCTTGTTGCCGCTGTTGGCCTTGACCTCCTGCGAGAAGGTCAGCAGCTGGAAGATGTTACGCAGCGATCGGCTCTTCTCCTTCTCCTTCTCCTTCTGCACAACAACAACAACAACAACAACAACAACAACAGCACAGCACACCGGCACGGCGCGGCCACCAACGCGAGGAGGCGGGTGAGCGTGCGCGAACGGGTGGAAGGGAGAGGCGACCAGGCACCTTGGGTGCAAGCGCGGACTTGTCGCCGGCCACGATGCGATCGAGGCGCGGGTTGTGGGCCTCCTTGTACCACGACACTGACCGCCGTAGCTCGCTGCCGCCGCCGCGCTTCGCCTTGCCGGCCTGCTCGTCCTTGTCCGCCGCTTCCTCCTCGCCGCCGCCGCCGCCGCTCTTGTCCTGGCTGTTCTTCCGCCGCTTCTTGTCGAGCCTGTCCGTTTTCTGCTTCTTCGTTTGTGCCGCCGCCGCCGTGGTCTTCTCCTTCTTCTCCTTCTTCTCCTTCTTACTCTTCTTTTTCTCCTTCTTGTCCTTCTTCTCCCGCTTGCTTCCCTTGCGCCCGGGCGTGGTGGCCACCTCCGCTCCCGCGCTCTCAGCAGGGGCGGTGCTTTGGTGGCCCAGACCGTCGTGCGGTTTCTCGCCCTCGCCCTCGCCCTCGCCCTCGTGCTGCTGCTGCTGCTGGCCATGGTCGTACTCGTCGACAGGGATGCTACTGGTGCTGCCACTGCTGCTGCTGCTGCTGCTGGTGGTGGTGGTGGTGCAGATGGTGCTCCCGCGCGCGGCGTCGCCGTTGCGTCCCAGGCTTCCGCGGCGAGAGCCTCCGCTGCCGCTGCCCGTGCTGCTGCTCCTGCGCTCCCGCTGTTGCTGCTGCGGGGCGTCGGCCGACGCGAGGTCGCTGCTGCGGTCGCGGTCGGTGCGCCAGATTGTGGAGCTGGACGACGAGGGCGAGGCGGCGGCTGCCGCGGTCGAGACGACCACAGAGTCGCGCGAGAGCGAGTGGGAGCGGTTCATGCGCATGCGCCCGCCCTCGTCGCTCTTGCGCAGGCTGCCGCCCTTCCCGCCCGTCAGCCGCTTCAGCGAGAGACTCCGAGACAGCCGCGCGCCCCGGCTGCTCTCTCCTCCTCCTCCTCCTTCCTCACCGGTGGTGGCGGCGGCGGCGGCCCCGTCGTCCGCGCGTCGCTCCGTGGTCGTCGTGGTCGACGACGACGAGGAGGAGCTGCGCAGGAGGGCCGCCGTCGTGCAGGAGGTCCCGGAGCTTGCTGATGAGCTGCACCTTGGCGGCCCCTTCCACCTCGATCCGCCCGCTCCCCTTCCGCTCCCCCTTGCCGCCCTCCTTCTGCTCCTTGCCCGCCACCTAATCACACACAGGGGAACCCATACCAACACCAATGAATGAATAAAGAAAGAAAAGAAAAGAACGAAGGAACGAGAAAAGAAAGAAGATGCAGGAGGGGGGGAGGCAGCTGTGGCGCAGGAACCTCGGAGTGGGGCGCCGGGCGGTGGACCGAGCGAAAGGAGGAGGAACGGGTGGGCGGGGGTGACGTGATGGTGCTGCCCCACCCGCGAGCCGAGGACTGGCGCAAGGATGACGACGGAGTTGAGGAAGACGAGGTCGAGAAGGCGAAGAAGGACGACGCGCTGGCGCTGCTGCTCGGAGAGATGGGTCGTCCGGCCCACGAGGCGGGGGAGGGCGCCAGAGAGGGGGTCAGGGTATCGCCCTCTTCGTTGTCGTCATTGTGGTGGTGGTCGTCGTCGTAGTTGTTGTTGAAGGCCTCCCCGCGTAGCAGCGGGTACCCGCCGCTTCTCGTGGTGGTCGCCATCCCCGCCGGCGCTGTTGACTGCTGCTTGGCTCCCCCTTGCTTGCTCGTGGGTCCTTTCGCGTCTGCTCTTCTCGTCGTCGTCGTGGCCGTCGTCGTGTAGTGGGCGAACTCCTGTGGCGGCCTTTTTTTTTTTTTTTGCGTGGGCACGTGGGGAATGCCTCTGTGGTTGCACCGGGGTTGTCTCTCGTGTGTGTGTGGGGGGGGTAGTTCTCCCAAGACCCCGTAGCACCACCCACCGCACGCACCGCCCCACGGCAAGTAAAGCTCCGCCCCCGCAAAAAACCAAAGAGGGGGGGGGGACAACCCGTTCAAAGCGTTAGCGCGCAGGCAGTGGACACCAACGTGGAGGGAGGAGGAGGGAGCAAAATGGAGCATAGTGGCAGTACCACGAGCAGCAGCAGCAGCAGCAGCGCCCACACGGCTCCGGAGTGGGGCAGGCAGCACGAGCACGAGCAGCAGGCCGGTGGCCTACCACACCAGCACCCGCACCAGCACCACTAGCAGCAGCAGCAGCAGCACGACAGCTTCGACGACGATGCGTGGGTGGTGGCGGGGCTGGGGCAGGGCCGTAGTGGGCACCGCCAAGCTGTGCCTGGGGGTGGGCTTGCCCACCACAGACGCAGCGGCACCAGCAGAGGGCGGGTGGTGGCGGGCCTGCTGGGCAGGCCGTGCGGCCGTGGTGGCCGTGGTGGCGCTGGCTGTGGCGGAGCAGGCCGCCACCTCGCTCGTGGGTCCGCTCACGGGCCAGTTCTACGCCCTCCTCACCAGCGTCAACGACGACCACCAGCAGCAGCGCGGAGCAGGCTGGCCGCCCTTGTCGTTCGTGGGCTTCCTGGCACGCGCCGCCGCCGTGCTCCTCCTCGTGGCCTCCCTGCGCGCCCTCGCCCAGGTGCAACTCCCCCCCCCCACCTCGCCGAGCCTTTTTGGTCCTTGTGCTTACATTTGCATTTCCGCGCCTACATACTACACGTGGATGGGGTGGTGAAGGCGGTGGTGGGGTACGTGGGGGCGGCGTGCAGGCGTGCGTTGACGGGGCGGATGCACGCACGCTACTTCGAGGGGAGCACCTACCACCTGCTACACCTGCGTCCTTCCCCCGTCGACAACCCGTACGTCGCCGCCCGCGCGCACCACGCACACACGCACACACCCGGCGTGCGTACATCATCGTGTGGTGTGTGTGTGTGTGTCGTGTGTCGATGTGTGAGTGAGGGTCGTGTGTTGTGTGTGTGTCGTGTGTGGTGTGTCTGTGTGTCTGTGTGTTGTGTGTCGTGTGTGTGGTGTCGTGTGTGTGTGTGTGTCGTGTGTTGTGTGTGTTGTGTGTGTGTGTGTGTGTGTGTGTCGCGTGTGTGAGTGAGTGTCGCGTGTGTGAGTCGTGGGTGTTGTGTGTTGTGTGTGCGTGTGGTGTCGTGTGTGTGGTGTGTGTGTGCGAGTGTGTTGCGCGCGCGCGCGTGTGTGTGTGTGTGTGTGTGTCGTGTGTCATGTCGTGTGTGTGCGCATCGCTGTCTGAATGGTGCGCACACGGGTTGGCGTGGGCATGGCAGGGACCAGCGGATAGCGCAGGACGTGCAGCTGTTGACGAGCAGCTTCGGCCAGCTGGTTTACTCGTGCGCCACGGTCCCCATCCAGGTACGTCAGCTTCGGGTGGCACTCCCCACGTGCAGCCATTCACTATCGCTGGCTGGTGGCTGGTGGTGGTGGACGTGGGGCACAGGTGGGTTACTACGGGTACAAGACGGGGGAGCTGCTGGGCTGGTGGGGACCCTTCGCCGTCCTGGCCTACTTCCTTGTCGGCACCTCCATCAGCCGGTTCGCCATCCCCTCCCCCCCAATATCCCCCATACCTCCCCCCGCCCAAGTTCTGCTTTCCCCTTTCTTTCCCTCCTTCCTTCCACTCTGGGGGGAACCTCCCTCCCTCCATCCTTTGGGCGGCGGCGGCGGCGGGGGTCCGCCTCCCTTGCTGAGCAGCGTCTGCGCGTGCCTTGTGCGGGTGGTGGGTGGTGGTGGTGGTGTGCAGGTGGCTGGCGGGACCCATTGTGGCGCGCGTGTATGCGCAGGAAGCAGCGGAGGGTACTACACTCCTCCTACATACCATACATACAATACATACATATACATACATATACATACATATACATACGTATACATACGTATACATACGTATACATACATCTACTTCTATATATCC
>NW_004457611.1:211589-213052 GCF_000313135.1 Acanthamoeba castellanii str. Neff | reverse complement strand
GGGCACGACGCTGAGGCGCGGATGGCGGCGAGGGACTTTGGCCGCCTCTACAGAGCCACACTGGCGGTCATCAGGCGGCAGCTGCTCCTCACCTGTGCGCGCCACCCACTCGCCGCTCTCCATTGCCCCCCCCCCATGCGAACGACGACATATATTACGCTCCCGTGGTGGGCGGCTGGTGGGCAGCAGCTCCTCCTCCTCCTCCTCCTCCTCCTTACCCATAGTATGCCCTCCTCCTCCTCCTCCTCCTCCTCCAATGTACACAGGCTCGACGGAGGCCTTCTCGTACCTGGGGTCCATCCTCAACTTTGCCCTCCTCGCCCTCCCCGTGTTTGCTGGTACGTACACATATATCCCTTCTTCTTCTTCTTGCACCACCCAACCACCCATGCAGGCGTGTGGGCCATTGGAGGGGAGGGGGGGAATGGACGGTGACGATGGTGCGTCGGTCGTGCGCGGACGGTGGTGGTGGTGGTGGGCTCCATATCAGGCTCGTATGCGGACCTGACGGCCCCCCAGCTGGCGGCCAAGATCAGCGAGTCGTCGTTCGTCACCCTCTACCTCATCTTCGCCTTCACCAGCGTCATTCAGGTACCTCCTCCCCTACCCCATTGATCCTTTATATATATATATGATGATGATGATGATGATTTTGATAGGCCAGTGATGCTCCATGGGGAATAACTTTAAATATAAATATACATATATATATATATATTCGATTCGGGGAGAGGCCACTATGCCAAAACTCGCACGCGCCTCTACCTTCCTTTAGCCCCCCCCCCTTGGCGTGATCCGATGTCTGACCTGAGCGTGTGTTGCGCCGCCGCCGCCGCCGCCTCCTGCCTGGCTGCCTGGCCAGCTGTTCACGCTGCTCTCCAACCTGGTGGGCTACTACGCCCGCGTGCACGACCTCCTCGCCGAGATGGAGCACCTCCACGCCCTCCAGCGGTACGGCACCGCCGTTTTACTATTGTCCCCCCCCCCACCCCACCCCCACCCCACCCCACCCCCACCCCACAATACAAATCATGCCTTGCCACGTCTTCGTCGTCTTCGTCGTCGACGACGACGACGTGCTCGTGCCTGCGCGCCGTCCGCCACGTGGTCTGCTGGCCTGGCATTCATGCGTGTGCGTGATATGGCCGCCGCCGCCGCCGCCGCCGCCGCCAACCGGCCTTGGATGGGTGGGTGGATGGGTGTACGCAGGGAGCGCCGCAAGCTGCGCCAAGTTGTGCCGGTGGAGGAGGGCGGCCTTGCCGTGCGCTTCGAGGACGTCTCCTACTCGACGCCCACGTCCCCGCCCATACCCCTCGTACACGGTACACGCCCCTGCCCACCTGCGGACCTGCGTGCGGTTCCCCCCACCCCACCCACCCCCCACCCACCACTCATATTGGACGTGTGCCGCGTGGGCGGATCCTCGTCACCATCGTCGTGGTGGCCGTGGTCGTCGTGGTCGT
>NW_004457611.1:210300-211451 GCF_000313135.1 Acanthamoeba castellanii str. Neff | reverse complement strand
ATGGAGCGGGAGAGCTTGCGATGCTCGCCATCGGCGTGATCCTCGCTGACTGTGAGCAGGTGATTCTTTCCCCCGCCCTCCATTGTTATCTTTGGCTGCTGGTATGATGGAGGAGGGTGAAGATGTAGAAGATGATGATGGCGATGTCAGGCTTTCGAGATTATGGCCGAACAGGTGACGTCTCCGGGTAGAAGCTTAGATTTGTATTGCCTCGTCTCGTCTTGCTTCTCTTTCCTTTTCAACTCTTCGCCTCAGATCTGTAAAATGGTGGAAGGTTGTGGCGGCGGAGCACGTTGGGCACCTTGGTCTCTTGTGTGAACCGAAAGAGGTGTGGAGCACAGTTTTTGTTGTTGGCTTCGAACTCCAAACGATGAACAAAACGACACTTTCCTAATCAACCACTTTCCTTTTGAATAAATAAATCAACTTTTCGCTTTTTCTTGAAATATACGGACGGGGAAATAAATAAAACCAAGAAGCGAGTGGCGAGAGGTGCCTGCAAATGCCAAAAGGATACGGGCACGGTGGATTCCCGGGTGGTCGCCCACCCCAGTACTAACACCGCCTGGCGCAGCTTAACTTCGCTGTTCGGATGGGAAGCGGTGCTTTCTGCGCAGTATGGCCGTATCCGATAGTATTTCATGCGTGGTGTCTGCCGACGGCCATGTTTCTGTGGCGACGACACATTACACACGTACCACCAGAAAGGAACGGGAAAGCATTTTACAGGAGGAGCGAAAGCGAAATGAAAAGATTAGAAGACTGCTCGCTCCTTGTGGGGGTACGCTGACGTCGTTTGGCTCTCGGCGCCCGCGTTGAGTCCGAACGGAGCGATGGTCGCCTCCACCAGATCACCCGTGTCCTCGTCCTGCCCACAACACACACACGCGCGCACACGCAAAACACACCGCCACACGAGAAGAGAAAATTAATCAACAAAACGAAGCTGACCAGAAGAGAGATCTGCAAAAGTGTGAGGAGGCAGCCCAGCGTACGACGAACTGGTAGGAGCCGTGCATGGTGCCGTAGGGGGTCGCCATCCAACCCGACGACGACTTGTAGTGAAAGTTCTGGCCAGGAGCCTGTCGGTGTGTGTGTCGTGTTGTTGGTCGTGTGCGTGTGCGCAATAGTGTGTGCGTGAGCGTGACGCG
>NW_004457611.1:196179-210212 GCF_000313135.1 Acanthamoeba castellanii str. Neff | reverse complement strand
GGTGTTTGCGGTGCTGGACGAAGCCACGTCGTTCATGGACGAGGCCATGGAGCGGCGCATTTACCGGCAGTGCGAGCAGGAGGGCGTCACCCTCATCTCCGTGGGCCACCGCTCCTCGCTGCGCGCCTTCCACCGCTTCCTCCTCCTCCTGCGGCCTGCCGCCGCCGCCGCCAGAAGCACCAGCGGCAGCAGCCACCGCGACGACGACGACGACGACGCTCTCCCCATGGCCCGTCGTCATCACCACCATCGAGCCGGGCTGCGCACAGCAGCAGCCCATCGTGTCGGCGGCCAGGGCGAAAGCGACGGCCACGAAGAGGAGGAGGGTTGGAACAAAGGCGAGGCGGGCTCGCACGAAGGAAGCTCCTCGTGGGCCTTGTTGCCCCTCGTCCACAATGGCGGCGACGGCGGCGGTGCCACCGACCCAGCATCGTCTTCCTCGTGGTGAGAGGGCCCTGATGTCGTCGACAGGAGAGCAAACGAACAATACCCCACGGCAACACCCCCCACCAACCAGATCGAGGGATAGACTCTCTATCCGATAGAGGACCTGTGGTGGTTGTTTGCTGGAGGATTGGCCGGAATGTCGTCGACCACGAGTAGCAGTGCTGCCGGGTCCTTGCTTCTCGGGTGAGCGCGCCTCTTCCTCCTACTGCAAGTGGTAGTACTGCAAGTGGTGGTGGTGGTAGGGGTAGTAGGAGACGCAAGCACCACTGGCTCAAAAAAATGTATCTACCTCGCCGGCTGCTGCCGTCCTTTTCTTCCGTGTGTGGGCGCCGCCACCTTCCGGGTGCTGCGGCCCTTGTGGTCGGCGCTGGCCGCCTCCAACCACCCACGCAGTACTCCTCGTCAGCGAATGGTGCGTCCAGCCCTCTCATCCCCTCTGGTTTGCTTTTGCTCATCTGATGTCATCTTTTCTTCATTCCCAGAGAGTACCTTCCTGCTCCTGTACGAGTACGTGGAGGACATGACTGTTCGTCGGACCTCCTATCGCGCTGCCCACCTGGCCCTTGCTCAATTTCACAAGGAGCAGGGCAAGGTCGTCATGGGTGGTGCCTTTGCCGATGCCGTACGCCCATAACCCCCCCCCCCCAAGGCATGGAGCAGCTACTAAAGGCAAGCGGGTGGCGAAGGCGGGGGCAGCCTACGTGTTCAAGGTTCCGCGGCGTGAAGATGTGGAAGAGTTTGTTCGAGCAGATCCCTACTTCGAGCATGGCCTGGTGTCTCACTACTCTATCAAGGAGTGGCATCTCACCTCCTAACAGAACGGATTGAATCCGCCGCTTTCTCCAATACGTATTTTCTAGGACTAGAATGGTGTGAAAAGGAAAAGGAAAAAAGAAAAGAGAGAGAAATTCCAAGCCGCAGCGATCATCCTCATCATCATGAAGCGAGTAGGAGCCAGAAGCCTTCCACTCCCAGCTACGCAGTGGCTTATTTCCCGTGTGCTTCAGGAACAGGGAGCGTGGCACGTCTACACCTCCTCCGTCCCTTGGTTGGACATCGCAGCGGCTGTGCGCTACCGCCCAACGGCAGCGATGCGTGTCTCTCCTCGTGGAGGGGCGGGCAGTGGAGAGGAGAGGAGGGCGGTACTACGCAGAACTCCTCGTCGCCCGCTGCGCCAGGAGTGGGCTGGCGGAACCGAGGGCGCACTGCCGCGCAGCAGTGCTGGGCAGTTGCGAGGAGGTACACTGGACCACCCTCCTCCCTCCTCCTTGCGGCGGCGGCGGCGCCGCCAGAGCTCTGTTTGCGTCGCAGCCCCGCGGTGCCTCTTCTTCGGCCGGTGGCCTCGACCCCTACCGCCCTACTCCTCGCGAGGAGGAGGAGCCTTGCCACGTCGACTGGCCCACTCCGCCGACACCAACAGCAGCCGGCTGCTGCTTCCAACGACACGCTCGACACTGACGAGGACGAGGCCTTGACGAGCGACGATGAGGAGGACGACGGCGAAGACAACGACGACGATGAGGCCGAGGAGAACGAGGACGCCCACGCAGATGTGGAGGATGTCTACGAGGACCTGGTGGAGGAGGACGAGGACGAGGACGAAGAGGACCTGGACGACGAAGATGACGAGGAAGAGGACCTGGACGATGACGAAGCTGAGTGGGACGACGAAGAGGCGGCCGAAGACGAAGAGGACGACTGGGAGGACGACGAGGACGACGAAGAAGAGTGGGAGGACGACGACGAAGACGACGACGAGGAAGGCAACGAGGAAGAGTGGGAAGACGAGGAGGAGGAAAAGGAGGACGACGCCGAGAACTACCGGCGCGAGGTTCCGCCCGCTAGAAAAGGAGCAGCAGGAGACAGGAGGCCCTAGCTCAATCGCCCCGTCGCCACCAGCCGCCAGCCACCAGCCGCCAGCCCCAGCCGCCACCGGAAGAAGAGGGCGCCAGAGTCCCTTCTGAAGCCAAGTGCGACGACGTGGCCCCGCGGGGGGTAGTGGTATACCTGGGCTCTCACCAAAATAGACACCGTGTCTGACTTGGAGGAGGAGGTCTTCTCTTGTGTCGTGTGCGAGGAGCAGAGGAGGGTGAACCAACACGTTGTCGTAGAGGTGGGCAGGCACGACCCCAAGGGGTACAAGCAAAAAACTAGAGTTTGAGCTTCTGGAGCTGGTCGCGAAGGTCGGCCTCGGCGGCGACCTTCTGGAGCTGGTCGGCGTCGAGCGTGGCGCCGGCAGCCTGCTTTTCCCTGAGGCCAGCGATCTGGCGCAGCTTCTTCTCGATGGCCTTGGCCTTCTTGGCCGCGTCCTCGGCCGTCACAGCGCCCTGCGTCTCGTCCTGCTGCTGCTGCTGCTGCTGCGATGCCTCGCTTTCCTCCTCGCCCTGCCCATGCGTGCGTCCCACCACGCGTAAGTCAGTGGGGCTGCTGCCGCTGGCCTGGCACCACGACCGCTGGGCCGAGGAGGAGGAGGAGGAGGAGCCGGAGGGGAGGCGTACGGTATTCTTCTTGCGCTGGCGACGCTGCTTGTTGCGCTTGGCGGTCTTGCTCTCCGCGATAAAGCCCACAGGCAGCTCGGGGGCAGCTTTTTTGCGTGCCTCCTTGTTGCCCCCCTGCTGGCCAGGCGCCGTGTACTTCTTCGGCTTCTCGCTTTCCTCGTCCTCCTCCCTCTGTCGCGGAGCCCGGGGGGGGGGGAACCAGAGGAGGAGGGAGAGTGAGAGGCCTCAGGCTGTCAGCCAAGACCCGCTCCTCTCCGCCTATGCACCGAATATAGGAAATATAGATTTGGAGAGGAGAGAGAGAGATGTGTAGATAGAGATTCGGAGAGGGAGAGAAGCTGTCGGATGGGGGGGGAGGGGTACGAGAGCATTCACAGGGCCAGCGCCCATGCCGCGGCGGGACGGGGGTTGGTAGATGGCAGGCTTGCCTCCTGCTCGTTTGTGCGCACGCACGCACGCACGGGCGTGAGCTATGAGAGCAGCAGCAGCAGCGAGGGTGGGCGCCACACGCGGGAAGGAGGTGGCCGGCCATGTGGGTGGGTGGGTGGGTGGGGTTTGGGGAGGGGCGAGGCGGGAGTGCACTGACCTGCAGGCGCGGCTGCGCCACCTCGAGAGCCGAGACCGGGGCTGCCGCCGCTGGAGGAGGAGGCGGCGGCGGCGGCGGTCTTGGCGGGACGAATTCGGACGAGGGCGAAATCCTCCAGCCGCCCAGGGCGCCACGCCGCCTTGCCAGGGAGAGGGAGGAGGAGGAACAAACGTCAGTTGTTGTTCTCCTCCTCCTCCTCCAGGGAAAAGGTGTAGTGCAGCGCAGTGCAGTGCAGGCAGGTAGGAACCTGATAGAGTTTTTCGACCGCAAGGTGGCCGACTACGCTGCCGTTGTAGCGGAACACGGTCACCCTTTATTTCCCCACCACCACCAGCCACCACCACCGACCAGCCAACGCATGAGAGAAAGAGAGAGAGAGAGAGAAGCGCGCGGGCGTGCGGAGCCGTTGGAAGGGGGGCGTACCCGTTGTCGACGCGGATCTTAGGGGAGAGGACTGCGGCGAGGAGGTACGCGCTGTCCGGGGACCAGTCGAGTGAAGAGGCGCAGCTGGCCTGGCAGCTGCCCACCTTGAGGACCTTGCTGACGTCCCAGATGTCCTGTTCTCGCACCAGCCAGGCAGCCAGCCACCAGCCACCGTACCACCACCAGCAGCAGCCACGGCGCGCGCGCACACACACATCCACCACCATCGCACAATGAGCACGCGTGGGCACGACAGGTGCCCGCGGGCAAAAAAATAAGGAAGGAAGGAAGGAAGGAAGGAAGAGGAGGCGGGGCGCACAATCTGGCCATTGAGGTTGCCAAAGCCGCCGAGGGCAAGAAGGCGAGAGCACGGGCTCCATCGAGCGGTGTTGCGTGCAGCCTTGCCAAACTCGGCGAGCTTGTTGCACTTGGCGTCGAACAAAGTCGCACGTGCCGGCATGTCTGCGTCACCGCCAGCGTGCACGTCGCGACCCGATCATCATCATCATCAACAACAACAACAACAACAACAACAACAACGTCAACAACAACACACGAGGCCCCTTTCAGGCTCCGGGAAGGCCGTGGGCGGGCAGCAGAGCAAGGGATGCGGATTGAGAGGAGGAGGAGGAGGAGGAGAGGGAGGAGGGGCGCACAGCCGTAGATCACCACGAACTTGGAGCCGTCGGGGCTCCAGCTCCACTCGTGGACGGGTCCATCTTCATCTGGCGTGGCATGACGTGGTGGCGGTGGAGGTGATGCGTGAGATTTCGGGCGATTGAGGAGTGGGGCACCGAAACCGCATCGTCCAACCATCCACCAGCCCGCCCAGATGGATGCGCGTGTGTGTGTGTGTGTGTGTGTGTGTGGTGGCGTGTGGGGTGCAACGAGTACCGAGGGCAAGGGCGGCGTCGGGGGCCGCTCGGGGAGAGACAAAGTGGAGGGTGGTGCTTCCGTAGTAGGACTTGCCGGACTTGTCGACATCAGTCTTGGCCGCGACGAGGAGCCCCGAGGCATTGGGACCCCACTCCAACTCTGCGGTCTGCGCCTTCCACAGGGTTTTGGCTGCGTGTGCGTGTGCGTGCCGAGGTTTCGCGAGATGCCAAGCGGGAGTGAGCAAGGTCACGTGCAATGGGGTGGTGGCTGGTGGCTGGTGGGCTGGTACTGGCAACGGGCTGGTCGACGGCGGGGTACTTGTAGATGGAGGCTTGGCCCGGCCCGCCCTTCTTCTCCGGAACAAAGGCTGCCACGACTGGCGGGAGGGTCCCCGGCGCAAAGGCAAAATTGGACACTCCCTCCAGCCGGATGCGCTTGGTCACTTGGTCCTAGTGAGTAGTCGTCGTCGTCGTCGTAGTAGTACGCGACACCACCAAGGGCGGACGTGTGGTGAGGATCGAACCTCAAAACACCACCACCCCACCAGCAGCAGCAATGGGACGCCACACGCCACACGCCACACGCCACACGCCACACGCCACACGCCACACGCCACACGCCACACGCACACGAGAGAGAGAGAGAGAGATAGAGAGGAGGAGGAGGAGGAGGGAAGAAGCCACTGCATCACACCACAACACAATGATGGGCATGTGGCGGCGGCTGGTGGAACGAGTGAGGGGAGGGGGAGGCCGTACAAAGTTGCTTCCGAAGAAGAATTGGATCTCGTTGGTGACCATCTTGGCGGCGATCTCCTCGTCCTCGCTCCATCGGATAACCGGCCTGGCGGACGGACCGGTGGGTGGGTGGGTGGGCGCGCGAGGGGGAGAGCGCGCGCGGGAGCAAGCGCGGTGCTGACGCGTGGCGGGCGGGGCGGGTATGTATGTATGTATGCACCAGGCGTCGAGGGCGGACTTCTTGTGGAGGAAGTGGGCGAGGAGGTGGCCCGAGCGGGTGTCCCACACGCAGAGGTTGCCTTTCTCGGGGACGGGGGTGGGCTGCCCGACACGCGCCGACGGGAGGCGCGCCAGCGTGAGGAGGAAGCTGCCCCGCGGCGAGAAGGAGAGCGCCGCCACGTCGGTCTCGGGCAGGTTGTGCCGCACCGCCCACCCCTCTCCGCAGTCCGCGACAGCCACGCCCTTTCCGTGGGCCACGGCTCCCAGACGCCCGTCCGCGCTAAACTCGACCACGTGCGGACCCTCCCTGGATGGGTTGGGGGGGGGGAAGCACAAATAGACTAAAATCAGAAAGCGCCACAACACAAGAGCTGGAGCTAGTCCAGGCGTACAGGCGCAGGCGGTCATCTTTAGCGATTTCGGGCGCGGAGGGGCCGGTGCTGCCGGCAGAGGACGGAGGAGCCTGGAGGGCGTAGAGCTGCGCCTCGTGCTCCGTGCGTAGCACAAAGTGGAGGGTGGTGGGACCCAGTGCCCGTCTCGAGGGTGCCTCGGCACTCTGGCTGGCCCCGACTGCTCCGCCGCCGCCGCCGCCCCGCTGCTTACGCTGCTGCTGCTGGTGTTCCATCTCGCTCAACTGCGGGCTTATTTTCTTTCTCTCTTTTCTCTTTTTCCCATCGCCGGCGGAGGCGGGGTTTCCTGCCTTCTTCCTAATTCTGCTGGCGGAGAAAAGAAAGCCTTGGCGTCCAAAGAAGCCGTGTTCTACACCGGACGGGCAAGACAAGGCCTCTTCTCTCAACTCCCCCACAAGAAAGCAAGCCATATGGGTATCGGCAAGAAGAAAGGAAAGAGTGGCATTGCCACGCAGTATGTCACCCGCGTGCGGGCCATGAAGAAGCTGCAAGTGAGCCTGCAGGACTTTCGGTAATTTCTGTTTCTTTCCTCCATTTATCTCTCTCGCAGGCATTTTCCCAATTTCCATGATACGTGAATTTAATCTCCCCCCCTTTTTTGCATGTGTACTCCAGTAAATTGTGCATCTTGAAGGGCGTATTCCCCCGTGACCCTCCCAGCACGAAGAAGCTCAAGGGCAAGTCCAAGACGTACTACCTCAAGAAGGACATCTTGTTCCTCATGCACGACCCGCTGTTGATCAAATTTCGTGAGAAGCGGGCCTTCTCCAAGAAGATCGGCCGGGCCAAGGGTCGCAAGGACAAGTACACCCTGAAGCGCCTCCGCAATGCCCTCCCCACCTACCAACTCGACCACGTCGTGCGCGAAAGGTATGCTCCCCTACTTCCACCTCCGCGTGTCGTCGTGGTGCGCGCCTGCGAGGCCGCATGCAAGGGACAGGCTAGCTCACACACACACACACGTGCGTGCGCCTCCTCTTGCGCGTCAAGGTACCCGACGTTCGTGGACGCGTTGAGGGACCTGGACGACGCTCTGAGCCTGGTGTACCTGTGGGCCACGCTTCCGCCGTCGCAAAAGATCCATGCCAGTCGCGTGCGTAACTGCAAGCGGCTCGCCAAGGAGTTCCAGCACTTTGTCACCGTGTCCCACAGCCTCCGCAAGTCCTTCCTCTCCATCAAGGGCATCTACTACCAGGCCGAGGTGCAGGGCCAGCCGCTCACCTGGCTCGTCCCCTACCGCTTCAGCAACTACGTACGCTCTCTCTCTCTCTCTCTCTCTCTCTCACACACACACCACACACACACCACACACACCACACACACACCCAATCTCCCTACCCGCATGCTCCCCAGCCCGGATGATCGATGCTGAAACTCCCCCCTCCTCCTGGCGGGGCGATTGCGCTCTTCTTCTTCTTCTGGTTCTTGCTTTCTCTGCGTGTGCGGTGGTGCAGGTGCCCAAAGACGTGGACTACAGGGTGATGATCACCTTCCTGGAGTTCTACGAGACCCTGCTGGGCTTCGTGCTCTTCCGCCTCTATTCCGGATTGGGTCTTCACTATCCCCCCGTGGCCGACCCTGCCACCGGGGCTTTTCCGCTCCCGACGGCCACCAACGAAACCTCTCCCGAGGAAAGGGTACGCCTGCCTCCCTCCCCAGTTCTCTCCTCTCTTTCTGGATCTGCCCGTGTCTGCCGAGAGCGCGGACAGTGATGGCGGCAGCGACAGCTCTCCTAAACCGGATCACATGCATGTCCCGTGTGCGTCGCGTGATGATGGGGTGAGTGCAGGAGGAGGCAGACGACACCTACACGGAAGAGAACACGGCCGCCAAGCTGGAGAGCGAGGCGCGGGGCGCGAGTGCCACAGAGCCCACGGCGCAGCAGAGCGCCTACAACGACCAGCACGGGAAGCTGTTCGCCGGGCTGCATTTTTGGGCATCTCGCGAGGTACCTTGCTGTCGTCGTCGTAGTAGTCGTCGTTCCCCCTGCCACTCTCCTCTCCCCAGTCTGGCGTCGGCTAGAGCTCGCTGGCATCTCCTCCTAACGCGCGCGCACGGCATTTGCTTCGCCTCGCTTCAGACACCGAGGGAGTCTCTCGAGTTCGTGGTCAAGAGCTTTGGTGGTCGCATCTCCTATGAGCGAGAGGACGAGCGGCCCGGTAGCGAGGACCAGAGCGACGCGAGCATTACCCACGAGATAGTGGACCGACCGCCTGAGCAGCTGGTACGTACCCACCCGCCCACCGCTGGCGATCTGATTTACGACTTTTCCCCGTTTTTTTCCTGCACTGACGAACGTTCCTTGGTGCCGCCGAACGCGCCGCCGACTGCAGAAAACGTTCGCGAACAGGGAGTACGTGCAGCCGCAGTGGGTCTTTGATAGTGCCAACATGTGCCTGCTCCTTCCCGTGCACGAATACGCTCCCGGAACCACATTGCCAGCTCACCTGTCGCCCTTCGTGAACGATGAAATCGAAGGTGCACCTCCTTCCTTACCCCCTGTGGTCGTCGTCGTCGTCGTCGAAAGTCGTCCAACACTGCTTGTGTGCTCTCCCTCCCTCAGGCTACGTACCAGCCCGTCGCGAACAGCTGCTTGCCCTCAAAGCACAGGCCCCCATCGTCTCCGCCTCCGGAGGAGACTCTTCACAACGGCCGCTTAGCGAGGAAGAACAATTGCGTGCGATGGAGGAGGAGTACAGGGCCAGCCTGCAACGTGAAAAGAAGGCGGATGTGCCCACCGATGAGGAGCTGGCCAAGGTTCGGGCCAAGAGGAGGCTGCCCGACACCACCGCCAAAGAGGAGGAGGAGGCTCGGTTCATGCTCCTCTCCAAGAAGAAGAGGAAGATGTGGGTTGGCTACAAGAAGGCCAAGACCCGAGAGGCTACGCGTACCCGCCGCCTCCAGGAGAAGAGAGCCCACATTGAGAGTTCCACACAGTAAACAATTTTGGCCCTCTCCCCTCAGAAAATATTTCGCAGCCCGCCGCAAATTGCCAATTGGCCGGAGTTTTGACTTGAATTTTGTTGTCTCCCTAGTGGGGGGGCCGCGGAGTTTTGACTTAGGATTGTTGCTGCATCCGCCGTACTCCGCAGGGGCCGGAGTTTTGACTTAGACTTTTTTGGGTCACCCACCACACAAGGAAAGGAGCTCATTTTCTCGCTTGCCTTGTAAGCTCTTGACCTCGCACTAGCGTCAAGATGCACCGCAGAGAACGGGCTTTAAGATGTGATAGGATTCAGGCCTGTAGGATGTCTCATTGGGACGCTAGCAGCTTGACTTTTAGCCCTAAATGCACCCAACACAACACCTTGTAGGGAGATGGCTTGTTTTCGCGGACATCCGCGATCTCCCGCGGACATCGCGACCTCCCGCGGACATTGCGATTATCCGCGGACATCGCGGCCGGCGACTCATCCCCAAGGACTACTTGCACTTGTGTGGCACACGACGAGCTGCGCCTCGCAGCCGCCCGCAATGCCAACGCCAACGCCGCCATTGTTAGTTCAGCTCGTGGCGCTTGTACATCGGGGAGGAGGCCAGGTGGAGTAGCGACCCGCCTGGCCCTGGGTGGATTTGGCGTTGTCGACTAGTCAGGGGATGTGCAACAGCTGCACAGCCGCTGTAGCAGACGCGCCAACGCCGCCCCCCTTCAGTGCACACAGCCGCGCCGGTCCCGCTTTCGGAAGTGCTATTACGGGGATGCATCCCCTCGCTTGCCTTGATAGCTAGCGGCCTGAAAATCAATATCCCGACCAATTAGACCACGGGCTACAAGATGGCGCAAGACTCAGGGCTCTACAGCGTGCTGTTTGCGCAACAAGTAATTGCGTTGAGCTGCTTGATATGTATATTGCCCCCCGGATGTGCTTCGACTGACAAGACCAACGTGTGGAACCAGTGCAGAGACACTGCGCTGTGGGCGGCGGCACATTATCTCTTGATCTACTGTGCTTAATCAGTGTTGCCACAGGTGGTTTGTGGTCATGTTACTCTATTTTTAGGGGATGGCTTGTTTTCGCGGACATCACGATCTCCCGCGTACATCGCGATTATCCGCGGATAATCGCGACCTCCCCGCGGTGAAGAGCAGGCGGTCCGCGGGAGATCGCGATTATCCGCGGACAGCGCGATCTCCCGCGGACATTGCGATTATCCGCGGACATCGCGGCCGGCGACTCATCCCCTTACGCGTTTTTTTACACCTTTAACTCGTTATTTACTCGTTTTACTCGTTATTTACGCATTTTTACGCGGGTTTTACTAGTTCCGCGCGGTTTTTACTCGTTTCACACGTTCTCTACTCGTTTCACGCGTTTCACACATTCTCCACTCGTTTCACGAGTGGCCCACACGTTCAACGAGTGGGCAGGTCGTTAAACGAGTTTAATCAGTGTTTTACTAGTTAAACGCGTTTAACGAGTGTTACGCGTTGTCGTTGCATCACCACAATAGTGAAGCTAGCTGCGCACTGTAGCGCCCTGAAGTCGTACGGCATCTTGTAGCCCATAGTCTAATTGGTCTGGAAAATTATTAGCAGGCTGCCGGCAAGCAAGGCAAGCGAGAAAAACGGTGCTCTTTCACAAAATTATGAAATTTCTAAACAACAGGTGCTAGCAGCCCAATGAAGTACCCCACGAGGCTGAGCCCTATCACATCTTAAGCCCGCTTTTCTGTGGCGGAGTTTGACTCCACTGTGAGGTCAAGAGCTTACTAGGCAAGCGAGCAAATGAATGCTCTTACTCTTGTGATGTCAGGGTCCTGGACAGGGCTGAATCCTATCACATTGTGAAGACCATGCACTGCAGCGCAGTTTGAACAAATCAATGCCAACATAGTCCCAAAAATTGTTCCAAACAGATGCCTAAATAGTGCCCAACAGGTTCCCAAAATTATCCCAAAATGGTCCCAAAACAGCTCGAACAGGCCCCAAAACAGTCCCAATGCAGTCCCAAAATGGTGCCCAACATGTCGGAATTAAGCCTTTCTTAACTATTTCCTTAGTATTCAATCATCAGTGGAATACCCACAAGGGACCGGCGCTCCTTTCCTTTCTCTTTTTTAATCTTCCCTCAATACACAACTACTCCTCCCACTGCTCATCGCCCCCTGTTTCACTCAACAGGTTATGGGCCCACACTTCCCACGACTATGAGCACCTCACTTCCAATTCTCAAATCTTCAGAGGGCTACACTCTCTGGTTTACTCAGATTCAAGTGTACCTTTGTGCGAAGGAGCTATGGTCACTTTGTGACCCCAGCACACTCAACTCAACCACCTCCTCATCAAATGAGCCAGCTCCTGAGACGAAGGAAGGAAAGGAGTCAGTGAAGGAGGATTCCAAAGCCCCACCCAATGGTAAGGGCGGGAAGGCCTTGGGGATAATTACCATGTCCCTTGGCCCCAATGTCATCCACATCTTGGACGATTTTGATGATGGCTTCTCATGTGTGAACTTCAATGCCAGTTCATGCTGAATCAGAAATTGAGGCTTGCTGTGAGGATGCGCAAACTCGCCTCAATCCATCTGAAGACCAGAGAAGAACTCAACAGCTACTTCGCTCAGTTTGATTCAATCGTCTCCAAGCTCAACTCGAACCTGCATTTTGCTGTGTCTGAAGGAGTCTGTGAAACTCTCCTCCTCAAAGGCCTACCCTCAGACTATGAGACTGTCTCCACAGTCATCAGCATGTCTGACGATGCGAGCAGCAACAGTGTTTGAGGCCTGCTTCGTCAATGTGAGTCTGAACTACATGCCAGGAAACAAGTGAAGAAAGAGCAGGCTGTTCTCTTCGCTGCTGCGCAGCAATTGTTGCAGCAATCTTCGTCGTTTTCTTCAAATCCTCATGCTCATGGCAGCCGTGGGGGATGGGGGCGACCTCGCTCCAGTGGAGGAAATTCGAAGAATGAGGAGCCTGCTCTGACAACCCCGGCCACAGTCAAGGAGCACACAATGACCAAGTGCAACAAGTGCAGTATGGAGCACAGGCAGGACTGCTGCCCCAAGAGTGAGCGCAGCTCTGAGTGCGCTCTAGTCACCGCCAAGGCCCTGGAAAAGGAGAAGAAGAAGTACTTTGCCCTCACTGTGACAACCAATAAATCCTGGATCGCCAACTCAGGGGCGTCCAGCAACTTCACCTATGAGCACTCTGTACTCCACAACTACATTCCCCTCCCTGGTGATGAGTATGTCTATCTCGGTGACAACACACGATGCCGCATTCGGGGGCGCGGACTTCTACACGCCAGCACCGTGGTCAACAGCGAGCTCATCTTCCTCACCATTCATAACATGTTTTATGTTCCCAACCTCGCCAAGAACCTTCTCTCCATCCCCACCCTCGTCAGTGAGGATAGGGAGGCCATCATCGACAGCTCCAGCTGCCTGCTCCACAACCAACAGACCAGCCAACCCATCTTCCAGGCAACTCCTCACAACAGGCTTCTTTTCATGGAGCTCGACATCAAGCACATTCCCACCGAGGTCCCACAGCATGTATTCACCATCTCTGCTCCTGCGCCCACCCTTCAGCTCCTCCACTGCCGGTTTGGCCACGTTGGCCAGAAGCGCCTTCTTGGCATTGCCAAGGCGCTGCATGTGGACAGCAGCTGACCACTTGCACAGTGTGAGGTGTGCATCCACGCCAGCCAACATCGCTCCCCTACAGGAAAGGGCCCTCACATGTGCACACTTGCCCCTGGCGAAGTCATTCACTCCGACCTCTCTGGCTGCTTCCCTTCATCAGCCCACAGTGGAGCTGAATACTACATCACATTCATCAACGAAGCCACCTGCTATGCCTCCATGTATCTGCTCTCATGCAAGAGTGAGGCGATCGAGGCCTTCAAGTCGTACCTCACCACCTCTCCCCACGCTGCATGCTGCCGCTCCCTGGTCACTGACCAAGGGGGCGAGTACCTCTCAACCAGATTTCGCAAGCTGCTGCATAAGCACGGCATTGCGCATGACACTGTTGCAGTGCACTCCCCTGAGCTCAACAGCATCGCCAAACACTTCAATCTCACCATCATGACCATGGTTCAGTCTCTTCTCACTGACAGTTGTCTGCTGTGCTCCATGTGGGATGAGGCCCTTCAGACCACTACGCACATCAACAACTGGCTCCCCACACGCTCCAAAAGTGGCCACACACTGCATGAGCTCTGGATGGGCGAGCCACCCATGTACAAGCACCTTCATCTTTTCAGGTGCCACGCCCACATTCTTCAGCCATCAGCTACACACTCCAAGCTCAACGACCAGTCCATGCCCACTGTCTACCTCAGACCTGCACATGACAACGCCCAGCACCATCGTCTCTGGATCCCCAACATGGACTCCATCATTGAGTCGCGCGATGTTGTCTTCTCCAAAACCGCCAAAGTGGATCGCCACACCGATGACACAGTGTCATGTGACAGCGCCACTGGCTCTGAGGCCTCAGACTCTGAGTCTGACAGGGCCATCAGCGACACCAACTCCTCCAGGTCCATCAATGCCACCAGCAGCGGCGATGAGCTCAGCGCGGTCTCAGACACTGAGCTGGATGAACTGGTCAGTGACACTGCTGATGGCGAGCTGGACAGGTTTGTTGAAGACATCAACACCGACAGCAAGCTCAACAAATCCGCTGGTGATGATCCAGATGAGTCCACCAGCAGCATTGCCATCACCAACGGAGAAGCCAAAGGGTCCACCAGCTCCATTGAGTCCTTCGCCACCGCCAGCAACACTGAGCCCGACGCCAACCACGTCCACAACGATGGGGCATCACATTCTCTCCCCAGGTTTTGGGGGGAATGGGCGGACTATCAACCTGAGGAAGACAACTCGACCAT
>NW_004457611.1:189671-195994 GCF_000313135.1 Acanthamoeba castellanii str. Neff | reverse complement strand
CGTCCACAACGATGGGCATCACATTCTCTCCCCAGGTTTTGGGGGGAATGGGCGGACTATCAACCTGAGGAAGACAACTCGACCATGCCTTCACTCATGGATGGTTTGGACGACAAGGACAACTCCAACGACAACAACAATGATGATGAGAGCAATAACAACAACGGCGGCGCCACCAGCAGTGGAGGCAACACCATCATAGGACTGAACGACCAGGTTCTCAACCTGGGCACTCGAGGGGACTACAACGTGACCAGCGACGTGGACTGGATGCCTGCAGACGAAGAGCAAGCAGCCCTTCGCTGACGCAAGCCCATCACACAACACGCCAAGAAGCTGATCTCGTATGCCACACCGGCGCGCAAACACGCCTTCATCATCTCCGTTGACAGCTCATCAGCCGTCATCACACCAGAGTCCTTCAAGGAGGCAATGAACCTCCCACACAGTGTGGACTGGCTACACGCCACACATGAGGAGTACGAATCAATCATTTGAAACGAAACATTCAACCTCGTACCACCAGTCCCCAGCTGAAAGGCAATCAAGGTGAGGTGGATCTTCCAGCTGAAGACCTTTGCTGACGGGACCCCAGAGCGCTTCAAAGCGCGCTGGGTCGCCAAGGGTTTTTCACAAATTCCCTACATCAACTACAATGAGACCTTCCCACCTCATGCTCACAATTGCAAATGCGTGGAACCTTGAGATCCACCAGATGGACGTCAAGTCCGCGTTTCTCCAAGCCCCAATCAATGAGGAGATCTTCGTTGAGCAACCTGAAGGTTTCCGGTTGAAGAAACATCTGGACTACGTCTGTCATCTTCACAAGAGCTTGTACAGCATCAAGCAAGCCCCCTTTGAGTGGAATTGAGAGCTTGACTCCCACCTATGCACCAACAACTTTGAACCCACCCCAATTGATCCATGTATCTATGTGCTTTGGGAGCTGGGGTGACTTGCCTTCATTACTGTCTATGTGGATGATTTCATGATCATCTCTGGGCCTGAGCTACTCCTGAACATCAAGAGGATGCTGGCCAACAAGTTTCAGTGCAAGGATCTTGGTGAAGCACGATCTGTTCTTGGCTACAAGATCCTGTGTGACTGCAAACAGGGAACCCTTGACCTCTGACAATGTGGCTGAATTGATGAGTATCTGTCTGCCTTCTTCCTCATGGACTGCAACCCAGTCTGAACCCCCATGGTCCAGGGCCTCTCTCTGTCTTGACCTGAGACAACCTTGCCTGACGACCTCAAGTTGCTGTTTTGGCGACTGGTGGCTTGTCTCCTCTACCTTGGCCAAGTAGTGTGACTGGACATCCTATTTGCAGTGCACTATCTGTCCAGCTTTGTTAACGCCTACACCACTGAGCACTGGTTGGCAGCCAAGCACGTCCTCCAGTACCTCTGTGGGACTTGAAACTACGTCATTCAATACAACCAAGACAGCCACAATTCTTCAACCTCAAGCCCTCTTCTTCCAGTCTACCACGCCAACGCAGACTGGGCAGGTGACATCTCCAATCACCACTCCACATCCACCTACCTCATGATCTACTCAAAGGGCCCTGTCACCTGGTCTTGCGCAAAGCAAGGGTCAATCACCACATCAACCACCAAGGCCGAGTTGAACACCATCCACTACTGCGTTGATCAGTTCATCTACATGACAAAGATCTTCAACACCATCAGGCTTCAAGCGAAAACAACCCCAATCCTCTACAACAACAATCAATTGGCCCTGGCAATCATCCACTCCAGCCAGACCAACTTCCACAGAGTGAAGAAGCATTACAACATGAAGCTCAAACGAATGATAGAAATTGTCAAGTTGGGTGCTCTTCAAATCAAACACATGCTGAGCGACGTCATGATCACTGATATGCTTACAAAAGCACTCAGACTGACAAAACTACTCAAGCTCACTCAACACGCTGGTCTTCTACAGCTTCCAAGCCTCAATTGAGGGGCATGTCAGAATTAAGCCTTTCTTAACTATTTCCTTAGTATTCAATCATCAGTGGAATACCCACAAGGGACTGGCGCTCCTTTCCTTTCTCTTTTTTAATCTTCCCTCAATACACAACTACTCCTCCCACTGCTTGTTGCCCCCTGTTTCACTCAACACAACAGGCCCCAAAATAGTCCCAAAATAGTCCCAAAACAGTCCCCAAATGGTGCCCAACTGGTCCCAAAATGGTCCCAAAAATGGTGCCCAACAGGTCCCAAAACAGTCCCAAAACAGTCCCATCCCAATACAGTCCCACAATGGTCCCCAAAACAGTCCCAAAAACTAACTGGTCCCAAAACATGTCCCAAACATGTCCAGAGCTACTTGGTCTAAGGGGAAGCAAAAAGAAGCTCTTGTTGTCCTACCAGGATGGCCTAGAAGCTACCACCATGTACTCAATAACTTCCCATTCTCCCTGGCTGTTGATCTGCATGGCCCATGTTTGCTCAACATCCTGGATATTGTCCTGGAAAACAGAGAGACAGGCTAGGTCAGCAAACGTGTGAAAGGTGCAAGGAAGGAATAAAGCGCACCGGAGCGCCTTCAACCACAGCGCCTGAACTATCACGGATGCAGTGGTTCTCTTGGGACACAAAGTGGATGAGCAGTGTTGGCCGTCCATCATCCCTTGTATGGGCATTGAGGATCTGCACAGGAGCGGGGAATGAGATGGGGCGGTGTTAGTACAGAGCAGCACAAAGGAGAGAAAGCAGTGGGGGGGGGAGAGAGGCGCACCTCGACAGTGTCAAGATTCAGGAGCTTGGAATGGGAGCGATAGCCGTGGGCGTCCCACTCCTTGTAGGCCTCTAGCTCGTGCTCAGCCAGCCTCTTGGACATTAAGGCAGAGATGGGTGCGGGATCGCCGCGGAGCAGAGCCGAGCGGAGGGTGGGCACAAAGGAGGAGGCCATCTTCTGTTTGAACTTCTCCGGACTGAAGGTAGGATCGAGCTCGTGGATGAGCTTGATCGTCTTGGCGTGGTCGTTCTCGGAGAAGAGCTTCGAGGTGGTGCGCGTGATGCCATCGCCAAGGTCGAGCACGCGTTGGATGAGTGGGTTATCGCTTTCTACGATCTTCTCGCGCAGAGCGAGAGCCTTCTTGAAGGCGCCCGTGGCTCGCAACCGGTCGCGAGCGTCCTGAAGACGCTTCTCGATGGCGGTCTGCACTTCCTGGGTCTTGACCACGAGCTGCGACCGGGCTCCAGCGACTGCGCCCTCGCCGCCACTCCCTTCGCCGGCGGCCGCATCGGATCCGTCGAGGAGGCCGAACGGCACCTTCTCCTTGACCTTCTTGACCAGCTCCGATTCTTCGGCCGAGGTCTTGATGTTCTCTCCCACCTTCTCGATGTTCTCCCGCGCCTTGTTTAAGCTATCGGCCACCTTCTCGAAGCCCTCTTTCGTCTTCTCCAGCTTTTCGTCCATGCCCACACGCTGCGTGATGTCGCCCAGGGTCGATGTCACTGAGTCCGACACCCGTGCTGTCACACGTCCCCCGGTCGCCGCCGCCTTTTCGCCCAGGTTCTTCAGTTGCGCGAGCCCCTCCGCCGACTTGTCCTTCAGCTTTTCCACTGACTCCTTCGTCTTTTTCAGGCTTTCTGACTCCTGAAGCTTCTTGAGCTCGGCCATCGACTCGTTCAGCTCCTTGCTGTTCTCCGCCTGCTCCTTGAAGGACTTGACGAATTCGCTCCAAAAGCTCATCGTTCTACGCTCCTCCCTGGTCGGTACTGCCGCCCACGACACCTGCCACCCGCATATCAATGTCAATATCATCATTACGCTGCGAGATGCATCACACCATTGCTCTCTTCCTCGCTCGCTGTGGAAATTTGTTGCACAAATTTTTGAAACAGAATTTTGAAGCATTGACGATTTGCGCTCTTGCGTACCCTCGTGCGGCAACCTTGTTCGGACCGGGTGGTGAAGACGTGAGCGGACCCGTAAATGCCATTCGAGTAGGACGGTCGCAGAAGCAGGGCACCCCCCCTGTAGGGTCCAAGAGCATAGCAGCTTCGTGATGGGCCAAGGGCAGCTCTTGCGGCTCGCATGTTTCTTGTGTAGCGGAGAGAATGGATCTTACAAGAAACGGGCAGGAAAACAATATTTTCCCTCTTTTTCTAGGAAACCGGAAAAACCAACTGTTGTTCTTCGGTGTGAGTGTTGAGAAAGCAGACAAGTGGGAGCACATGTTTGTTGTAAAGCAGAAACAAGACAAACAAAGATTGTTGCAAGTGCAATACAAGAGTGGTTTGACCTCCCTGAGGAAGGATGTCTGCTTATTTGTTTATTAGAAGTTCCTTCCTAGATGCAAATCACAGCCTGAGTAATCAGAAAGGCACTACAACCTCAAAATCAAGCATGTTGTTGACACATTGCACCTGAACACATCTGCCACCAGTACAAGAGTATGTATGGTCTGAAACAGTCCCCCTCCAATTGGAACAAGACCTTTGACAATCATCCATGCACCTCTGGCTTTCAAACCCACCCATGTAGATCCATGATGATACACAAGGATCACCTCCCAATTTGACAACTCTGGCTGAAACTGCTATCCTTGTGACCTTTGGCATACAGCACTGCAAGCCAGTGTCAACTCTGATGGTACCCAGCCTGGTTTTTACTTTTCTCCTTAAGCTTGGGATGGATTACCTTGTGACAGTGTCACAACCACCCATGCCCAGTGGAGTGTTGCCCCTGTATGGCTGCTTTGGTGCCCAGTGAAGAAGGGTTGCTTGGACCAATGTACCAATCTCACACTTGCAAGTGCAGTGTTTGTTGGACTGAAGCTCAGTGCACTCAGCCCACCTCAGCGAAGGCAAGAAGGATGGTGCCAAAGGTAAGGTTTTCACTTCAACCCAGATGTGGAGAAGGGAGTCACAGCCCTGACCAGCCTGCTGCTAAGCACAGATGCCAGCCAAATGCTGAACGTGCTCTCAGAACAAGGTTGATTGGCAGTTCTCCCACATGCCTTGCCAACAGTACACACCCAACCCATACTGGTATTGCTTGTCAATTAATATTACCTAATTAAGCCACTACACCTTATGGTGCCTCAGCCTCTCCTTTCATCTTGCCACCTGCAACCTTGCCATTGCCTTGTTGTTGCTTGGCCAGACTCTGGATGCCTGGGCTAACAGAAAGCAGTTGCACACATGCTGAGGTGCCATTTTGTTGTTGGTTCCTTGTTGACCATGCAAGCCAGCATGGGTGGGCATGTGTTACTGCCAGTCCTACCTCCACTCTCATTGTGTCATGCCTCACATGCTGACAGATGACAATGGTGAAGCAGTTGGTGGTCCAGGCTGAAGAGCCAGGGCAGAATGAGCTTGATGAATCCAGGCTCATCTTCTTCATGAACATTGGCAATATCTGGACATCAACTTTTGTGTTTACTTCTTATGTCAATCTGACACTTGTAATTTTAATAGTTTTTGCTTTGCTTGCCTTTTATCCCATCCCTCTCTCTGACGTGCATCAGATAGCTGTTCCATATTGACACTCTTTTCTTGTATGCTCTTTATGAAGCACTTAGGTGATCCCACTCTGGTGATCCCAAGCCAGATCTGGCTTGGCCAGTCTGCATCTTCAGAGCACAGCCAACCTGGATAGTATCAACCCTTACATATGCTGATGTGGGGACTGCTGAACTGCATCAAAAAAGGTGCATATCAGACAGGACAGTAGTTGATGTTTCCAGGAGATGTTGTGGAGGTTTGTAAAGTGATTTATTGTTTGTTGTAGTGAGGAAAGAGCGGCTGTGGAGGATTCCAGAAGCACCTCTTCCAGAGCATCACTGTGAGAGAGAAAAGAAGCAGTGTGAGTGGACAAACCACGACACTTACTTTATCATGACAAGGGAACACATGCACAAAAAATACTGCAACACAGTGCCTGGAAATGAGTGGTGAGGAGTGCTCAGCTACCAACACTTTCAATGACTCTTTCAACAGTATTTCAGCCATGTTCAGTTTTTGCAATTTACTCACCTGGGTACCAGTGCCATGACCAATGACTCAATCACCAACAAGAAAATGTCACACCAAGAGAGAGGGTCAATGCTAATAAGAAGGATCTGGTTGAAAATGAGTGCACCTGCTATCACCAAAACCAATGGGAGGGTTTGGTGGATCCTCAGAACTGCTTGTCTATCCTGGAGCTGCATGTCCAAGCACTCTCTACCTCCAGTTGGACAACATGCTGCAATGACATTCAGATCTTCCTCCCTGTTGGCCATATGCACAAGGATATAGACCAAATGTTGTCTACCTCATTGTCAATATCCTTAGGATGCATCATGAACCTCATATCAGCTCCA
>NW_004457611.1:100952-189650 GCF_000313135.1 Acanthamoeba castellanii str. Neff | reverse complement strand
AATCACTGCTTTGAGTGCCAGGCCAGGTGTGTGATAACACCTCTCTTGAGCTCACTCCAGTTCTGCCTGATGTTGGTGCTGTTGTAACTTGCTGCACCCAACAATGACCCATATTGGCTTGGTCTGGTCACCTGTCTCACCTGCACCAAAGTCTTCATTGAATGGGTTGAGAAGGATACCAGGGTGTACATGGCCCATCCAACTGTGCATGTGACCAACACATCCCAAAGCCCATCAGAAACTGGTTGCATACAGAATGCACAATTATTTCAGGACAGAGCTCAACACCAATCCATTTAACTATTTCCAAATAAATCATCAACCTCATCATCATCAAAAATGCATAAAAATAGAAAACATATTTCCTGTCATACATTGACAAATAAATATTAAAGCACACAATAAACTCTCTCACACTACAACTATCTCTTTTTATTTCTCATAAAAACATAAGTCCCACAAAAATTTCACAGTCATTTCTTCACTCACGGAGCATCTTGAGAAATGGCAGATTAAAATACCATCATAATGAGAGATATGATGCTGTAACTGGGCCATCAAGTCAAGGTCTGGAATGACCAATTTCTATCATGTACGCGATGACTACGCACATTTTTTTCGGTACTTTCCTGAACGGTTGGCACACAGAACCATAAAAGGAAAAATCACAGCTGCTATTTCATCTGGCCAGAGGTTATTTGAAGGAATTTGCTGAGAACAAGGCATTGGCACACAAAGTAGCTGTTGATATGCTCAACAACCCTTGCTCAATGCCAGGACAGAATGACTTGTGTTTCCATGGTGGAAGCCCAGATGTGACCATCATACAGAGGATAATGTGGATGGAAGAGGGCATGGCACAGTGTTTTGTCCTTTGGGTTCCACACCCAGATGGGGAGGGTGTCAACAATACCTGTAGGCATTATCAGTGAGCTGGAAGCAGAAGAGTGTGGGGTGAGGCAATCTAATAGAGTGGGGACAGCATGTGGAGAAGCCATGGCTTCAGTCTGATGTTGGTCCAGTGTGTCCTGCCACTCCAGGAGCTCAGCAGAGAACTTGTGGTCATTTGAAATGAGAGGTCACAAATGACCATGGAATTTTTGTTGTGCTAAAATTGTGTGAGATTTGACATTTTTGATTTATAGGGCAGTTTTGAAGATATGGATCTGCATGTGATTCTGACATGCTAGACCGCTGCTTATAAGTCATATTGAGGGATTTGAGATGAAAATGATTTGATAAAAACTTGGAATATGTGGAGTTAAAAGTGATTTTATCAGCATGGAATGGAGTGGAAGTTTAACTTCAGGAATAGTGCTCCAATTCAGCTAATTTATCTCCTCCTTGCCCCACAGATCATGTGAAGATGAATGCTGCAACAATTTAATATCAAGTGAATGACAAAGAGCAGCTCCAGGCCACCCTCATAGGGTGAGCAGCCACCTCCTCAGGAGGCCAAGAAGGAAGAGATCTCCACACTGAGATGTGACAAACAGCCCCTTGGAATTGCTTGTGTAAAGAATAAAAATTTGACTTTTTGTCCAGTTAAATCCCCAATTTTGTCTTGCTATTCTTAAATTAAAACCATTTTTGTGTTGTCAAAACTATTTTTATGAGCTTAAACTTACAAACAAAATCACTTTTCAAAATGACTGGACCTCTCATTTCAAATGACCACAAGTTAATTGCACATCTGTGCTTTGGATAGGAGGTGTACAAAAAAATGTATGAATAAAGCAAGAACATACCAAGTTCAGCAAAGGTAAGGTTGAGGAAGTAGCTGGCCTTCTCCACAACACTAAGTGTCACCTCAGGAAGAGCAACTGGTTGTCTCTCAGTGATGTGGACCTTCTTGACCAGACACACATCCACACATTCCTTCCCCTTCCTCAGGCACCTTCTTCTCATTGATGAGCAGGAGCAGCTTCACCACACCTTCTGCCTTCTTCTTGAAGCTCTTGCTACCTCCAAGATGGTTGATGAGGCTCTTGAGGTTCACAATGGTGATGTTCTCCACTTTGATCTTGCTCCAGTTCAACTTGCACCAGTCCTTCCTCAGCCAACATGGATGCCAGGCTGGGAGGATGCCAGAGGGTGGATCATGGAGAAGGGGTGGTGGACATGGCTTTTGCTGAGTAGGCTTGAGGGTGATGTGTGAAGTAGGTGTGAGGCTACATAAACAGCAGAGCCATCACACTGCTTTTTATAAACTATTGAAGAAAGTCTACAGATATTCCTCATCCCAACACACTCCCCAAAAGCACAGGAAGTTGACCCCAGAGCAGTGCCCAGTCCACCAAGCCTGCTCAACTAACTGATGCCACCAAGATCTCCTCCCTTGCTGATGCCCCTTGTTGCTGCAAGAACTGCCTCTCACTCATCTCTGTAGAGCAGATCATGTAGCTTAGGGAGTGCTATGCAGCCTGCAACAAGTTTGAGCGCAGCTCCATGATCATCACCATTATGGGTGCCTCTGCCTATGATGACAATTCTTGTATGGATTTACATGTTTTTGGCACACCCTTCTGTCTTGCTGGTTTTTGCAGGGCATATGGGTTCAGCTGCAAGAAATGGGTCTGGTGCCTTGTCATCTTTTGACATGGTGGGGCTGTAGCCATTTATGGATGCCAAGGCACTCCCTCTCCCTCTTTGGCTTGTGAGACCTCACTGCTGGCTTGGCACTTTTATAGGAGATCATCTTCCTGATGGGACAATCCATCTGCCTGTGGCCATGACCTGGCATGATGTTCATGCCATCTGTGAAGCCAATCACCCTCCCACCACAGCTGTCCTCACCTATTCTGCACTTGCAGACAGCAGTAATCTTGGCAATCCAGAACTGCTCCAGGGTCTCATCCTCACTTGGGCAGATGCCAGGCTGGGAGTGAGCACTGTACCACCAACCTGGACCAATGATGTTAAAGTACTACTTGAACAAGGTGCTTCTGCATCCCTGCTTCTACAGCTTCCTCCTCACCAGCATTGACTTCCCAGCCACCACTGAGGACCACATCCACAACAAAATCCCAGGGTGACCTATCTCAGCTGAGCAGGATACCTCTTGCTTGGGTGGATGACAAAATATTGATTTCTGTCGACAGTGAGCCAAGGTGGCGCGCAAAGGTAGTCGTTACAAACCGCAAAAGAGAAACAGCACCATGACGTCGCACTCCCTCTCCAACTTCAACAAGGCCCCCGTATGAGTTCTTCTCCAGGCCGCACTGCAGCGAGGCCTGCATACTAACTAATAAGGTTCGACACCCCCAGATCCAGAAGTTTGGCACCCAGGCTACAGCGCCCCCGAAGGTGAAGATCTTCAGGTGCGGCGAAAAGCATGACAAGGGGTACGTGGTACTCCTCAATTGATTTATGACTGGGCTGGCTTTGCGTGTGGGGGGGGGGAGTTGAACATGTTTAGTGCATCACAACCAACCACTTGGGTGCATCAGGCAGGACTTTCTTGTGAAGCACTTCCGCACTCTCGACCAGGCACGCACATCGACCCGCGCCCCTCGCAGCTCACCGCCCCTGCCCCCGGTTGTTAACATTGGAGTTGGACGTGTGCGTGCCGATGTCGTGACTGCGCAGTTCCACAAGCACGTGGCTGAAAAACTCAGCCTGCTGCCCGCGGTGCGCGCACTCTACACGGGTACGTAGACGCCACGTTCCCCCCCCCTCCCCGCGGCCGCGGAGCAATGTACCGCGGAGCAACTAAACGTGTGCGTGCAGTGGAGGGAAGGAAGATAGGCAGCCTGGAGGAGATCGAAGACAAGCAGGTCCTTGTCGCCGTCAAGACAGGCACCACCTTCACCAAGGACAGGCGTACGTGCGCTTGCTTAGTCGGCCACAGCGTTCGCAAGCAGCTCGTGACCGGGTGGGTGGGTCGGTGGGTCGGTGTTCCTCACCTGTGCAGCTTGCGTGGGTGGCGGTGGCGGTGGTGCAGTGCCGCTGGCCATCCAGCCCCCAGCGCCCGTCGAGTGATTGGGGGTCCGCAAAGCGGCGGAGCCCCAGCAACTCGCGACCGCCACGCCCGTACGAGGAATGCACCACATGCGCAGGCGAAGAGAAGACGACGACAACAGCCGCCCAGGGCAAGACATCGACACACGAGGGCGGTGGGGACGAACGAACCCTGCTTGCGTGGGAGTGCGCCGGCGCAAGCGCGAAAAAAAAAAAAGGGTTCATTATGTGCAAAACATAGGGAAAAGAAAGAGAGGGGGGGGGCGACGGAGGAGGTCTAGGTGTTGTGCAGCATGCGAAGGCGCTGGGAGAGCTGCTGCAGAAGCAGCTGGTCGGATTGAGTGAGCTCCTTCTTCTGCTGCAGGGTGTACACCGCGGCGCGCAGCTTGGCCACTTGCTCCCGCTTCAGCGCCTTGGCGTCCTTTTCCGACCTGGTGAGTGGGCAGGGAGTGGGTGGTAAGTAGGGGCACCACTGGTGTGATGGTGGACCACGGGGCGGGGCACGGTACAAGCGCTGCGCTTCAGCGAGGGTCGTGTGGCGACGCCACTCCTGGAACATTCCTGGAGGAGGAGGACGAGGACGAGGAGGACGAGGAGGGAGGGAGGGTGAACTGATGGGACGCGGGAATGTGGGCGGGAGGGAGGGAGGGCGGGTGTGGGAGGAGAGGAAAGAAGGCCGCGTACGGAACATGGCCTGCCATTTCTCCTGCGGGCTCTTGTCCTCCAGAGTCTTGGTGCTTCTCGTCCGCATCATCTTGAGCTCGCTGGAGTCATCCAATCGCACGCCGGCTGGCACGACACGCCGCCGCCGCCGCCGCCGCCGCGTAGAGTCAACAACCGAACGCGAACGGGGGAAAGGGGGGAGGGACACCACAACAGGGTGCTTCACGGGTGGGTGCAGCTGCCGGTACCTCCCTCTGCGGTGGCTTGTGTGCTGCCGGCACTGGCTGCGCCTGGCGGCTGTTCGCCTGCGGTGAGCGCACGCCATCGCACACCGCCACGTGAGGGAAGGGGAAATAGAAAACGAGGGGGGGAAAGCTTGAGAGGGGTCAGGTAGGTGGAGCAACGAACCCTTGATGGCTTTGATGAGGGAGCCCTCGGCAAGGCCAAGGGCCGGCAGGTTGAGAGATTGCTCGAAGTTGCGCCATGCCTCCTCCCGCAAGAACACCAGACCACTCTCGAGTCTCTTCAACTCATGGATGAGGTTCTGCAGATGAATAGATGGATAGATCCACACACCCACCGAGAGGAGGCAACACAATCAGCACGGTGGCAACGCAATCCAACTGTGCTCTCTGGTGCCATTTTTTGTGGCGCGTGCGTACCTCCACGTCACGCACAGTGTCCTCGTGTGGTTGCGTGGTGTCGTAGCGAAGAGTGTAGAGGCGCTCCTTGATGGCGTGTATATCTTTGAGTTTGTTGAGGATGGCCTTCTCTATCTTTTTCCTGGAAGGAGCATGGGTGAGTGCGGGCATCTTTGGTGGGGGGGGGGTGCAGGACGAGGGGTGCTCTTGCAAGGCGCGCACCTATCCTCCCTGTCCCGGTCCTGTTGGTGCGCTTCCATGGCCGCTGGCTTGTGCTTGCTTGGGTTGGGGGGTTGATACTCTCGTGGGTGGTGCAGAAGCAGCTGTGGCTTTTTGTTGGCAAATACCGCCCCACACCGCACGCGGGAAGGCAAAACAAGCCGACAGCACCGCGTTCCAGAGAAGGGGCGCCACCACCCACGGTGATGCAGAGTAGGCGTGCTCAGAATCTAACTATGAGAGGTGGCGGGCCTCCTCCGCTTCTGAAGCTGGGGTGAGTGGTTCCCCTTCATCTGCTTGCTCCTTCTCCTTTTCCGTCTCGCCCGGCCCTGTCGTCTCCTCGGCCTGTTGTTGCTCCTCCGCCACTTGTTGTTCTGCCTCTGCCTCAGTGCACTCGGCCTCCTTGTTGGTTTGCTCTGCTGCTTCTGGCTGCTGCGGCTGCTCTTTTCCTCCATCGGGTGGGGTGGCCGCCGTACAAGGAGCGGCAGCGATGGGCTCGGGCTTGGGTTCGTCGGTGGGCGTAGGTGTGGTGGCGCTCGGGTGGGCGACAGGGCGCCATTGTGCCGCCTTTTTGGCAGGGCTCTTGCTCTTGCCCTTGCCCTTGCTGGCACTGGCGATCGGGATGGCGTCTTCTTTGGCAGTGCCGGCACCACCAAGATCGGCCTTTTGAGGGGAGTTGTTGGTGCGCTGCTCCTGTGTCGTGCCGGTCGCTTCAGCTGCTGCTGTTGTTTTCCCTCCCTATTCGAGGGAGCACCCGACGCTCGGTTGGGTGATGCTGCTGCCTTGGGTGGCCGCGGCTGCGGGGCCTCATCGGCTGTCTGCTGCCCCTGCTGCTGCTCCAGCTGCTCCAGCTCACGCAGCCTCTCCGTGTACTTGCCCCTGTGCACCCCAGCCCCCCACCGGTCACGGGCGTACAGAGAGATGAGAACGCCGTGCTCGGGCTGAGCCTGCTCGCTGGCCTGAAGCCAAGGCATGTGGCCAACAAGGGGGGAGAGAGAGAGAGAGGAGAAGATGATGATGATGGGTGGCTGCTGGGAGGTGCTCTTGTGGGAGCCAGTACCGTGTGGGCGGGCGGTAGAGGGGCAGGTCGTCGCGGCGGCTCTCCTTTCGCTTGATGGCTTCGAGCCGCTGTCGGCCCAGGTCCTCCCACTTCTGCTGGAACTGGTGGTCCTCCTCCCTATGCTGCTGGTGGCCCCGACCCCCGCGACCTCCCCACCACGCACTCTAAGCACCCGCCGTCCCCCACCAGAGAAAAAGAGAGTAAAAATAGAGAGGAGTGGTGGGTACCACGGGCAGGCGAGCGCGGCTGCGGCTGCGGCGGCTGCTGTTCACGGCTGGCGCCACGACGCTGGGTCCTTGCTCTTTGTTGCTGCTGGTGGCGGCGGGCTTGGTCGGCCTGGTCCTGCTGCTGCAGTTGCTCGAAGCCGGAGTGGCCCCATCGTCCGGCCTCCACCCCGTTGCCTCCGCGAGTGGCTCTACTGGCGGTCGCCTCCGCTCCTTCAACCGCTTCGTCGTCTCCCCACTGCATGCTGGCGGCCTGGATCTCCTCCATCTGTTCTTTTAAGTTTTCTTCGGGAGTTTCTTTTTTCTTTTGAATTTTTTGGCGGGAAAAACAGATTAGGGTCGCGTTCCATCTGCAGCTTCATCGGCCACCATTACTTGTGCCTGACGGCGGCATGTTGGCTGGTTCTCCAACGCTACACGGTACCCTCCCTCAGCCTTTCTTTTTCCCTCCCTGGTGGTGTTCACCTCTTGGGCGGTGGGGAGCAGATGGAAACGGTCGCATTCAAGGAGGGAGGAATCACAAGGACAAAGGAGGAAGAGCACCAGACGAGGTGAAGGGCGGAGGCAACGGTGCGGCGGTGGTCGACCATGGCGAAGGGGACGAGGGGTTGCTGGTGGCCAGGGTGCGTGCGTGGGAGGGCCGCCTGCGAGAGCAGCGCGCCGCCATCCAACTCCGCTTACGTCGCCTGAGCATGAGCTTGAGCCAGCCCTCGTCCGAGCTGTATGCTGCCTCCGCCGGCAACGACGACAACAACAACAACAACAACAGCGACGGCCACGGCCACGGCAACGACACGGAGGGCGTGACGGACGTGCTGCGCCTGGCCAGAAGCGTGGCAGCCAACGCGCCACCCGTGGCCGGCATCACGCCCCCGCCGTCGGGTCCCTACTCCACTCTCCCGAAGCTTGACGCACAGACTGCCCTCCTACGCTCTCGCCTCGACGCCCTCCGCCGCACTCTCCAGTCCTCCCCCTCTTCTGCGACCTCCGCTCTCTCCACCACTCTCGCCTCCTCCTCGCCTCTCGCTTCATTCGCCTCCTCCTCGCCTTCTTCTCTCGCTCCTGGTGCTCCCTCGGCCCCGTCGTCTTCCGCCGTGCCCTCCCCCTCCCCGTCCGTGGTGGCGTCATTGCGGGCATCGATGACCGGTACATCTCCGCCTTCCGCCGCCGCCTGCCTGCCCACCAGTCCCTCTGGGACATCTCTCTGCTCGCCTGCACGCCCCACTTCTGCGGCGGCGGCTGGTGTTGCTGCTGGAGGCGCCTCCTCCTCCTCCTCCTCCTCTTCATCGTCGTCGTCCTTGCCACCCACGCCATCGTCGTACAGCGGCTCCCCCACGTTGGCCTCGTCCCACAACAGCTCGAGTGTGGGCGCCACGCCTCCGCCGCCCATGCGACCTCGCTTCCTCCTCAAGGCCGATGTCAGCGGCCCTGCTGCGCACAGCTTCGATGCCCACACCCCGCCCACCGGCGGCAGCAGCGAAAAGCAGACAAGCAGAGCGCTGTCTTTCGGGGCCTCGGTGAGCGACACGCCGACGGCTGCGTCGTCCCGCTCGCCCGCGACCGCGAAGGCCGACGGCGGCGGCGGCAGCGGCAGTAGCAACAGCAATCATCAGCTCATGTCTCTCCCGTCCACGCCCACCACCGCGCTTTCCTCGAGCCGCGAGGCCGCTCGCGCCATGCGAACGGCCAACCGGCGCAGCCTCCCCGCCCAGCTCGACCTCCGCCCCGCCCTGCGCCGCCAGGAGGCCGCGACCGCCGCTGCGACCTCGGAGCACAAGGAGCAGCGACCAGTGCCGCGCCGCCCCGCCCCGTCCGCCAATAAGACGACGACGGCGCGCGCAACGCAAGTCAAGGCGCGCGCGACACTTGGAAGGGGCTCGTCCCCGGCGGGTGGCGAGCAGGACAGCGCGCCGATCGACACGGAGAGGAGCGACCAGTCGCCGGTCCCGCGAGGCACCACCACTGAGGGCACCGCGAGCCTGCGCGCAAGCACCCGCACGCTGGAGGGCGACGAGAGCGCGGGCGGCACCGGCACCGGCGCCGGTAATGGTGGTCCGCTCCAGGAGGACAACCCCATGAGCCACGTGCTGCGGGAGCGCGAGGAGCGGCGGCGCTTCGTGGAGGAGGACGACGATGAGTGCGACCTCGTGCGTGACCTCCTCGTCCGGCCCGAGTGGCAGGCTGCTCTCTGGCACCCCGACTCGCCCACCGCGGCACCCGAGGGGGCGAGCCGAGCAGCAGCAGCCAGGCCGCCCCTCCGGCGGGTGCTCTCCCTCGGGTCCCTGTCGCCCTCCTCCTCTCCTGGCGGTGCGGCGGCGGAAGCCGCGTCCTTCTACTCCTACCGCCCGACCAAGGTGACCACACCTCCACCTGCCACTCCCAATCAACGACGTCCGGCCTGCGCGGCACAGGTCACTTACTCGGTGGCGATCACTCTCCTCTCCTGTGCATGTGGTGGCTGGTGGTGGCTGGTGGTGGCTGGTGGTGGTGGGGCGACGCAGGGCGATGCCATCGACGTAGAGCTGGCGCGCGTGATCCGGGAAATGGGTAACGGAGCCTCACCCGCCTCTTTCGCGGGGGTTATCGTGCGCGTCGCCCAGTCCGGCCTTGAGTGCTCACCGCCCTTCTCTCCCTTCCGCCCCCTCCTCCCACACTTATCCCACGGCGCCGCCATCGCGTATGCACGCGTGGTCCAGGCTTTTGCAAGACTCTGCTCGACATCCCGCGCAACTTCCAGCGGTACAGCTGCCCCCCTCCCCCCATGCACAAATGATAGTACTTCTCAACGCCAGCTTCCGCTCGTGGATTGGGTGTGTGTGTGTGTTTGCGCGGTGGGCCGTTCAAAGAATCGGGGCGGGCCAGTATCAGTTCGGGACGAAGAAGATTCGTCTCGAGGTGCAGGGTGGCAATCGGCTCATGGGTACATGCTCTCCTCCCAAATGCTCCACCCATATCCCCATATTTCCATTATTCATTGGAGCCCCCCCCCGGGGGGCATTGCTCACATCCTCGTCCTCTTCTATTGGTCCATGGCGGCGTGGTGGGTGGGTGTGCGTGGTGCAGTGCGCATGGGCGGGGGCGGTACCAGTTTTGTAGCCTTTGTGGACAAGTACGGCGCCAGCGAGTGCAGAAAAGTAGTGCCCCCTTCTTGATCCACCCGCCCACTTAGTCCGTGCGTGCATGCATGCACGCATAAGCGCATGTGTCTCCCCACTGCTCGCAGAGGGACCAATGCGGGATACGCCTTCCCTTGATGATGGTGATATGGTGATATGGTGATGGTGGGTGTGTTTTATTATTCGTTTATTTATTTATATTATTATTGGCTGGCCCAGCCCAGAGGCCCAAGACCAAGACTGCTGGGGTAAAGGTACTTCCCCGTCCTGCGCCATGCCGAAAAGCCAAGGAAAATCTGCCGGCATGTTACTCACTTGGGTCCCCCAACAATACACACTCAAGGCCTCCACTTCCTGCAGCAGACGCACAAGACTAGCGCACCAGCCACACTCACGCACGCACGCACGCACCCCCACCAACCAGCAGCCTCTCCAACACTTGCCAAGAGAACACGCAACTACGCCCCATCCACCCATCCACCCTGCGCCACCAGCATCACCAACCACCAAAGGTGGCAACAACAACAATGGCAGCAGCAGCAGCAACGACACACACATCGCGGGGGGCAAGTACGACCGCCGAGACACTGCCGCCATCCAGAAGGACCCGTGGGTGGAGTGGGCCGAGGGTCTGCCCACCAACGAGCGCGTCGAGGAGGGCCTCCAATGGCTCGCCAGCGAGCTGCGCGCCGCGGAAAAAGCCGCCCACGTGGACGAAGTGGGCCGCCGGCTGCTCGTCGACGCCCAGCGAGCCGTGGAGCAGCTGGCCCGGCTGCAGCGCGAGAAGAATCCCGAGGACCACCTCCAGACGGCCCTTCGCGAGGCCCTCCTGCTGCGCCACGACCTCCGCGAGCAGGCCGCACACGCCCCCTTCCGCCTCAGCCCTGACCCGCACCTCGCCCGCCTCCACGACCTCTCCCGCGCCGCCGCCCTCCTCGCACGCGACCTCGGTATGCCCCGCGCTCGCCTGCCCACCGGTTGTTGGTGGTTGTTGGTGTTGGTGTTGGTGTTGGTGGTTGTTGTTGGTTATTGGTTGTTTTGGTTGTTGTTGGTTGGTGTTGGTGGTTGTTGTTAGTACTGATGGACGTGGCGTGGCGTGATCTCCTCTGCAACACGTCGTCGTGTTAAACGCGTATGTGCGTGTCAAGTGGGCGAGGCCGTCACGCAGGGCCGGTTCGCGGGGGACGTGGCAGCCCTACTGCAGGTAGTCGGCGATCTGTTCGAGGCCGGACAGCAGGCCGAGGCGGTCGCCCCGACTCTCGAAGCCGCCGTACCACACCGCGCCGAGGCCTACCGCCAGGCCGTGGCCGCCATGGAGGCCGAGGGCGGCCCACCTTCGCAGGCCGACCAGTACCCGCTCCACCACCACCCCGCCGCCGCTGCCGCCGTCCCGCACCGGGCGAGGAAGACGAGCGACGAGGAGGCGGCGCTGCCCTCCATCTCGCAGATGACCAAGGGCAAGGTGGTGCCGCCCTCCACCAACGCCCTCGCCGGCCCCTCCGCCGACCTGCCCGAGGTGCTTCCCACCGCCGCCGACCGGCCCCTCGCCATCTACCCGGGCACCCACACTGTGCCCTCCGTGCCCCGTACGCATCCCACATTCCCACATTCTCCGTGGCCCCGTTCGGGCCTATGCATCACACCGCGCACCACACTTTTACCCCGCCCGCACCACTCCTCACCACTCCCCACTCCTCCTCCCTCTCGGCAGCCATGGGCCTGGACCAGCCCGCCGCGGAGGACCTCCAGCCGCGAGACCGGCGGCTGAGCGACGAGCAGCTGGATGACTTCTACCGGCGCTTCGTGTGCGCCTTCAACGCTCTCGCCCAGAACGAATCCTCCAAGAAGATCGTACGACACGCTCGCACCCCACCTCCCACCTGCCGTGTGCAGCTGTGCCGTGTGCAGCTGTGCGTGTATGTGTTGGGTGGCGGTATGGAAATGGTCGTGGTGCCCTAATCCATCTATTCCTCTATCTATTCATGTAAACGGGGGGGGGTCGTGTGTCGGGGGGAGTGCAGCTGTCCGACGAGATGGCGCTGCTGCGTCAGTTGTGGGGCGTGGCTCCCTCGCTGGAGAGCGGGGCGTCGAGCCTGGAGCAGGTGCTGCGCAACGAGCACCTGGCCAAGGCCCTCCGCAGCGCCAAGGGCCTGCTGGAAAGCTTCCTGGGCGGGCGCACCCTCGACTCCCTGGTCTACCGGCTCGTCGAGCTCTACGAGCTCACCCTCGGGCACAAGCAGGCCCTCGAGTTCTTTGCCAGCGCCGGCGACTACCTCGCCAAGGTCCTCGCCCACCCCGATCTGCTCTCCCAGGACGCCTACCGCGGTACCCCGCCCATCATCATCAGCATCATCGTCATCAGCATCTCCGTTCTTCTGCGTATGCGTGCGCGTGTGCTGATGGTTCGTCGCTCTCTGCGCTGTGGTGGCGGTGGCTGCAGCCAAGGGTCTGCACCTGCTGAAGCGGCTGCGCGAGGTCAACGATACGGTGCTCAAGGGGCGCCTGACGGGCCTCGTGGCGGAGATGTCCCTCCTGGCCGGCAGCCTCGCGGCGGAGACCTCCCTGCGGGAGCTCAAGGACAGCGTGGCCCTCCTCGCCCGCGATCTCGCCCTCAGCCCAACCGGTCGCTTCGCCATCAAACCCCACATGTGGAGCCAGTACGCCCACTCCCTTCCACGCCCTCTCTCCCTCTGGTGTTACACACACACACACACACACACACACACACACACACACTCGCACTCGTACGCGAGATGGGCTGGGCTTGACCAACTCATAATTGTTGTTGTTGTTGTGGTGTGTGTGTGTGTGTGTGTTGCGTCCGACGCAGGTTGCACACCATCATCGCCCACGGGGTGCGCGAGAGGTGGCAGGTGCCGCTGCCCGACATCCTCCTCCAGGGCGATCTGTTCGAGGCGCGCGTCATGCGGGGCCGGATCGCCGCCCGCCACCTCGTGCCCCGCGAGCTCCTCATCGAGGTACACCACCGTCGCCACCCACCACCTCATCCATGATGCACCCGACCCGCAGGAGACAGTCTTTTTTTTATGTCGCGACGTGGTGCTAAATGGGGATCGTGTCGTGTGTCGTGCCGTTTGTCGTTGGTCGTGTCGTGTGTTCCCGGGAGCGCAGGACCGAGGCAAGATGCTGGTAGGGCTGTCTGACCTGCGCCAGCCTAAGGTGAAGGCCACGGCCAATGGGATTCGACTTTCGCTGTATGGTGCCCCCCCCCTTTTTTTCTACCACCCGAGGGGTCCTTCCTTGCGTGCTGAAGGGTGCGTCGGCCGTGCTGTGGTGTGGTGATGCATACGTTCCAAACGCAGGCGCGGGATCAACGTGGACATGCACAACGCGCTGGTCACCTTCAAGAGCGGGGGCGTGCTGCAACTGCTGCCGTCTGCGCTCAAGTGGCCGCTCTCCTTCCTTCCGCTCCCTGACCTCTCCGTGGCGGAAGCCGGCAAGCTGTCGGTCTTGATGGGCGGCGACGGCATGGATCTCTTCATCACCCTGCGGTACGGACGCCCCACCACCCACCACCACCACGATGAGCTGCGGGGGGGGGTAAACTAGTGGCCTTACTCGTCCAATTTGGTCCAGTACCCACATCAGCGCGGACACCTTGTTTGAGATTGAGCGGGTCAGCTGTCGCGTCAACAACCTCGACCTCTTCATCAGCGGCACCAAGCACGAGTACGACGACCCCCTCACCACCTTTTCGCACACGTCGCTGACCGGTGGCCTTTGTGCGCGCGCAGTGCGCTGTACAACGCCATCCTCACCACGTTTGCCGGCCGGTGGCGGCAAGAGATCGAGGCGGCCATCCAAGACACGATCAAGGCCAGCCTCGAGCAGCTCCACAACGGCCTCGCTGGCAGTCTCCTGCACGACCTGCTGGCCCAGGCCCTGGCGCCCATCAAGGACGCCACCCAGCTGGCCAAGCTCGTAGAGGCGCTGCTGGCCAGCCCCAGCGTACAGGAGGAGCTCGTGCCGGGCATGCTGAAGGGCACCCTCTTCCCCGCGGAGGATGCGCAGGCCAGCGCACGCACCGCCAAGTAGAGCAATAAATAAAATAAAATAAAATAAAAACAAATAAGTACAGCCATTCATTGGCGGTGGTCGCATTGCTCACGCCGCCGCCGCCTCCTCCTTGTCGCGGCGGAAGACGAGGGCGTCGCCCTGGCGGTCGTCCACGACCAGCAGCGTATGCCAAAACCGGGCCACCTACAATTGAAAGAAGGAAAGGCCCCGGGGGGTGAGCATTCCTCTTTCTGGGCTCTCGTTTGCGGGGGGGGAGGGGAGGGGAGGGCAGGCGGTGGTATCATGCCTGGTGGTAGCCGTGCCGGGCGAGGAAGGGCGCCACGTGGGGCAGTAGCGGCTCGAACAGGACCATGTGGGAGGGGTACCGGCCGCCGCGCTCCTCGAACCGCGCCGCGAGGAACCCTGGCGGATCGCTGTAGAACCGCCTGGTCTCGTCCGCGTACGTACGGTTCCTAAAGGTCGCCATCACAGAAACGATTCATATGACGCGTAACCGCACACGCGCAACACACACACACACACGCCCCACAATTTGAAATGCGGGGAGCAGAGAAGGGGGAAAAATACCCGTCGTAGGTGATCGGGGGCAGGCACTTGATAAAGTCCATGGCGATGGGCGCGTGGATGTAGGCGTAGAAGGGCGTGGAGTGGCACGGCATCAGGAAGAACACCTCCAGCTCTGTTTATGTATATATATAAATATGTATATATATATGTATATGTATATGTATATGTATATGTATATGTATATGTATATGTATAAGATCGAAGTGTCAAATGCGGCCGCCCACGCTTGCATCAGCACCACCCACGTGGCTCGAAAAAGCGGGCAATGAGGGGAGGGGGGAGGCACCTCCGTTGAGTCGTTGGGTTTCGTGGCGGAGGTGGTGCATGACGTCGATGGGGCTGCGCTGGTGCCAGAACGAGAAGTAGTACGCCATCCCCGCGTGCGTAAGGAGCAGCACCACGCACCCGGCCCCGAACAACAACGACCACACGCGCTGCCGCCTCTTCCTCACCGAGGCGTGGACCGCTCCACCGCCGTCGTGGTCCCGCCTCTTCTTGCGGTCCCCTTGCGTCGTGGGAGCCGCCGCCCTCTCCCGAGAGTCAGGAGCGCTCGCCACCTCGGCGCTGGCGGAGGAGGTCACGCAGCAGCGGCGGTAGGCCCAGTCCAGGAAGTGGCCCGCGTAGGCGTGGGCGATTGGCAGGATCGGAAATATGAACCTGCACGCCGCCGCCGCCACCACCACCACCACACCATCGTCACGGTGGTGATGCACGGAGAAGAAGTATCAGAGAGAGAGAGAGAGAGTGCGGGAGGGCGGGCGTTGGCGAGAAGAAGCATCCGCGATAGAGCGCCAGCAGGCATCCCCATTCACTGGGACGGGTGGGCGGGGAGAGAGAGAGGGCGTGCGCACCGGAACTCCTTGTGGCCGAGCAGGCTGTAGACGAAGACAGTCCAACAGAGGAGGTAGAACAGCTCGCGCCGCGCCGCAACGGCCACGCCCAGGACAAACACCGGCACGAAGCTACCCAGGATGGTGGGCAACCCTGCACACCGCCGCCGCCACCGCCACCAACACACAACACACACAACACGCACGCACACACACACACACACACACACACACAATGCCGTGGTGAGGCATTCCGCTACAACGCGTCGTCGGAATACCGCGGCCAAGGCGAGAGGGGAGGGAAGTCGCTACCTTGTGTGAAGTACCAGTGGAACGGGTGGGTGCCGTAGAAGGCCGATATGTTGTGGGCCACGTTGAACTTGACAAAGTTCCACGGCACGAACGTGAGCTCCCCGTAGAAGAGGTAGTCCACCCCGCACGAACACGCCACGCCCACCACCCTGCCCACCAGCCACCACCAACCACCACCGCGCGCGCCGTCATTCGTGTCAGGCCAGGTGGCGGTGGCGGGCAAAGCGGGCTACGGCAACGACGGCTGCGACGTTGACGTTGTAATGGGTGGAGAGGTGGATAGATCGATAGATAGAGAGACAGGGTACCCGATGGGGAGGACCTCGCAGAAGACCAGGCGAAGGCGTTCGGAGAAGGAGGGTGAGAACCAGAGGGCGCGCAGGCCCACGTAGGCCAGCACCACCGCGCTCGTGGGACGCACGGCAAACGCCACCACCCCGATGGCCAGGGCCAGCCTCCTGCCCCACGCGGCCAGCACACGCACGACCAACGACCACGAGAGAACACGAGAGAGAGAGAGAGAGATGGTGTTGGTGGGTGCGCGGCGGGGGGATGACGAGGCGAGAGAGAGGGAAGGCCGCGCAGGTACCGGCGCCAGCGCTGAGAGTCGGTGAGGTGTGCGTGTGCGTCCCACGGCCAGTAGACCAGGACCAGGGTCACCAGCACCGTCTCGAGCGAGTTGGAAAGCGTGCGACCCTACCACACGCCAGAACCCACCACCCGCCGCCGCCGCCGCCACGCCGCCGCCGCGGTGCAACCACGATACACGATACACGAGCATGAGCACGAGCATGAGCACGAGCAGCAGCCATCGGAGGAGTCCAGTTTTTCGTCTTCGCATCGTCATGGGCATCATGGGCCGCGTCTCCAGCGTCTTCCCCACCAACCAGCCGCCACCAGCCACCACCAGGCCGTGTACCCCGCAATAGAAGGTGAACCAGGACAGGAGCTGGCACGCGAGCTACGCGCGTCCACCCCCCCCCCAATGCACCCACGCACCCACGCACGCACGGAGAAGAGGGCGACGTGAGATGCGGACGCGGTCCCAGGGCAGCATTTGGGGGAGGAGGGGTATGCCGGGGTGCGTACAGCCCAGGCGGCAGTTCGCGGTCCGAAGAAGGAGCGGGCGAGCGCGTAGGCGCCCCAATCGCCCACCGCCTGCATGAGGCCCTGCAACACGCGCGGCCCCACGATCTGCCGTCGGGGGGGGGGGTGAGCACATGCACACAAGCGCACACGCACCCACCACGTCAGAACCACCACGCCACCACCGGGCCTACCATGGCCGCGGTAGGGGTGCAGCAGCAGTCGCGGCAGCGGCAGCAGTAGCGGTGGCATAATGGATGGAATGCCTTGGGCTGGGGAGGATGGAGGATGGGGTGCGCAGTCGTACGATGGCGAGGGGAGAGTCGGCGTGGAAGAGCCGCAGGAGGGCGAACACGGCGGCGAAGAGGCCCGGGTGCAGGAAGCCCCGCAGCCGGTGCTCCCACTCCCACGTCAGGTGACCATACCTGCCACCCCACCACCACCACACACACGAGTCCACCCACCCACGCCGCACCCATCAGACATGGACCACCACCGTTTGGGGGGTGGGGCAGCTGTGCGTCTACCCAAAGACGGCGTAGTGGGCCACCTCGAGCGCCTGCCAGTACTCGTCGGGCACGAAGGCCGTGCCCAGCGCCAGCGCGTTGGCCACCCGATACACGCCCACCACGAGCCACCACCACCGCCCCAGCATTGTCATCCCTTCCTCCCGACGCCGCTCAGGAGGAGGCGCTTGTCCCTTCCCCGCCGCGCCCCGCCCAGCACCACCACCAGCAGCAGCAGCAGCACGTGTCCCACGCATCACGCACCCCTGCTGCCTTGTCGTTTGTTGGCCTTCTTTTCTTTTCTTTTCTTTTCCTTTTCTTTTTTTGTTTCGCGTGGGCATCAAGAAGATTGTCAGCAACGCGTTGTTGTGGCCCACGTGCGGGGGGGGGGGATGATCGTTCAAAATACAAAATCGTTGCATTCGTTGCTGGGGCGGGGCGGCATGCGGCTGCTGCTGTTGGTGGTGGTGGTGGTGGTGGTGCGGAAGGGAAGAAAAAGGAAAGAGGGGTGCTGCTGATGGGGGGTAGGTCGTAGGTTGTACAGCGGGGGAGGTAACGGCTGGTGCGCAGCGTGGGTGGTGGTGGGTAATGGTGGTAGTGTGAGGTAGCCCGTTATGTACATTCGTTGTGTTCGTACTTCTCCTCCTCCTTGGGGTCTCTTGCTCTCTCGTACTCGCGCCCTGCTATTGGTGGCGGCGTGGATTAGTGGCGGCGGGTGGCTGGTGTGCCATTGGAGGTGGCGGTTTGGGGGGGGGCTGGCGTACGTGGTTGGTGGCTGCGTGTGAGTCGAGAGCCTCACGTGAAGGAGGGGCTGTTGTGGGAGGGGAAGCTGCTTCCCATCTCGGGCGGCGAGTCCCAATCCAGGTCGACCTCGTTCTCGTTCACGCTCGACAGGGGCGAGAACTGGCGCGGGCTGGGCGTACCCCGGTCCTAATATAGAACAAGGACACCATACCGTGCCATACCGTACGTATAGGATACACCAACGCACGAGTGCACACACAACACAGAGAGAGAGAGAGAGAGAGAGATCGGTGGAGGGGCGCGTGTCAGAAGCGGGCCAGCAGGAGAGGAGGAGAGGAGCCCATAATGGATCGAGAGAGCGAGTGAGTGAGTAGGCGGGCGTACCATGCCCCCGCTCTGCCCGAGGGAGTCCTTCTCGAAGGGCTGCGGACGCGAAGGTCTGAGCGCGCGCACCATGTATGGAAATTGGTTAACAGTCTCACATAAATAATATATATAAAAAAATATCTATGGGAAATGGATGGCTAGAGGGAGGGATGGCTAGAGGTATGTAGGGAGGTATGTGGGGAGGGGTGTACCGTCGTGTCCTCCTCTTGATGGCGTATTCGGGCAGGTTCTTGGGGTAGTTGTCGAGGTACTCGGACGCGTTTTGCCATGAGAACCCCACGAACGCATCCTGCGGGGGCAATGGCAGAGCAGGAGCAGCCACCGGTGAGGCCCACCGGTACTTACCACCCACCCGTACGTCTCGTGCGGGAGAGTCAGCTCACGACGGGGGGCGGGGGTGGGGGGTACCTGGTAGGTCTTGGAGATGTGCGAGTCAACGTAGGAGTCCTTCACCGGCTCACCCGTGAACTCCTCGCTGAAGAAGCGCGTGTCCGTGATGTTGCGCTGCAGCACCATTGCAACCAACCAACCAACCAAGATTACGCGTGGGCCTTTGAATGAAGAGGGGAGGGGGGGCAAGCAGGCGTACGAGGTGGGGCTTGTAGGGGGGCTCGATCTGGCGCTTGTAGAGCTTGTCCCAGTTGACCTTGGCGAAGAACGGGTGGTTCTTGATGTTCTGCGTGCCGTATTGCCCGCTCCCCAGGCGCTTCTCCGGATCCCTGCGAGCCAACAAAAACGAACCACGGTTGGCGCGCACACACCACCCCACACGGAAGGAAGCACACAGCAATGGAGGACCACACATATATGTAATGGGGCGCGCGTACCTGTTGAGGAGGCCCGCGATGAGGGACTGGGCGTGCGGAGGGAACAGCGAAGGCTCAAAGGTGAGGGGCTCCAGCAGGATCATCTTGTTCATCCTCTTGGGGTCCTGGCGGTGGTGGTTTAGAGGGGGAGGGGGAAGGGATCGGTTAGAAGGCGAAGAAGCAGCCAACCGCTGCAAGCAGAGAGAGAGAATTGGGGGGGGGGCTGACAACGAACCTCGTCGAAATAGGGAGGCCATCCGCTGAGCATTTCGTAGATGAAGGTGCCCAGAGCCCACCAGTCCACCGCCTTGTCGTAGGGCTTGCCTGCACCCGCACCACCACCAGCCACCACCAGCCACCACCAGCCACCACCCAATCGTCGCCGTTAGACGATTGTCTGGAAAGGAAAGGAGTGGGAGGGGCTAGGGTATACCCTTGAGGATCTCGGGGGCGAGGTACTCGGGCGACCCGCAGAAGGTGCGGGTCTTCTGGCCCGGGGCCAGGCCCTCCTTGCACAGGCCAAAGTCCGTGAGGCACAGGTACCCTGCGCCCCCCCCCACATGCACCACACCACATGTGCACCACCACGAACGCGTAAGATAAGATTGGAAAGGGGGGGGGCAATAAAAGGCGTATATATGGGGGTGGGAGGGGTGCGCGCACCGTCCATGTCGAGCATGAGGTTTTCGGGCTTGAGGTCGCGGTAGATGACGCCGTTCTCGTGGAGGTGGCCGAGGGCGAGCACGATCTGGGCGGCGTAGAAGCGCGTCCGCTCCTCGGTGAAGTGGTCCACCGACGAGAGGTGGGTGAAGAGCTCGCCGCCGCACAGGTAGTCCAGCACCAGGTAGAGCTTGTCGGCCGTCTGGAACGAGTACTTGAGCGACACGATGAACGGGTGCGAGATCCGCTTCAGCACGTTCTTTTCCGAAATCGTGTGCTCCACGGCATCGTTCTGCACCACCGCGTCTGTACAAACAAACAAACAAACAAACAAACGTGTGCGGGAACGCGCGTGAATGAGTGCGGCTGCCCCGGTGGTGGGTGGTGCGTGGTGGGTGGGTGGGAAGTGGAGAGTCGGGTGCGTACCCTTGCGGAGGACCTTCATGGCGTAGATGCGGCCCGTGTCCTTCTTCCGCACCTGCATGACCTTGCCGAAGTTGCCGCGGCCCACCACTTGCAGCAGCTGGAAGTCGTCCGGCGTGACTTTTTGCTGCATTTATTATTATTATTATTATTATGGGGGGGGGGTAACGGAAGCGGAGGAATGTGAGTGGTGCGTGAGCGCGGCAAGGTCGAGGCGGGAGGAGGGGGGAGGGGCTGTGGATGAACCTTGATGGTGGTGTACTGGATCTTGATGTGGACGGTGGAGCGGATGGGGGTGCCCTTCTTCGACAGCAGGCTGAACTCCCGGTCGACCATGGGGTTCTTGACGAAGGCCGAGACCGGAATGTTGAATTGACCTGCAACCAATGCCACCAGCCACCACCACCAACCAATGTGAGCCGCACGCCCAAGCGGTCGGTCGGTACACTCCCGTGTGTGTGTGTGTGTGTGTGTGTGTGTGTGTGTGTGTGTGTGTGTGTGTGTGTGTGTGGTAGTACCGAGGAAGGTGGACTCCATCCCGTTGGACTGGTGCTGAGCCCACACAGAGATGATGAAGATGCTGGCTGAGTCCGTCACATCACTGCGTCACATGCCACCCACGGGCGGCGGCGGCGGTGGTGAGGCGAATTGAAGTGCGCTTCCTCGGGGGCGAGGGGGGAAACAAAAGACGCGGCAGCTGCGCACACAAGCCAAGACGAGACGTACAAGTAGAACCCTTCGCTCCACTGGGCCGAGCGAGAGAGGCCGGCAGACTTAGTGTCGACGGTCCGGACCTGCTGCTTGCCCAGGGAGAGCACCGAGTAGATGCCCACGCAATCTGCCATCGGATGGCAACCGCCGGAGGTGGGTCGGTGGGTGAGTGGGGGGATGGATGCAACCAGCGGGGCACTGGGGGCGTTCGTACCTTGCTTGAGGTCGAGGTTGCGGGCCTCGACGTAGCTGACGAACAGCTGCGCGTTGAGGGAGCTGGTGCGGCCCTTGAGCGCAGGCTCCTCCCTCTCCGTCACCATGTCGTCGGCCTGCTCGGCCACCTCGAACCCGTGCGTCGACTCCACCGAGCTGGAGGGCGTGAACGACGGGTCGCTCTCTGTTTCGCCATCGCTGTCGCTGGAGACGGTCATCGAGTCGCCGACGGGCGCCTTGACTCCTCCGCGGGCCGCCTCGGCCAGCCTGATCGATGGGGCAGCACCAGGTTGGGGGGGGGCTTGGGGTTAGAACCAACACCAGCGCGGAGGACACATAAGCCCTGGCTTTTTGGAGAGAATAGGCGGAGGCGTGCCTGGTGTGGACGAGCTGGAGGATCTCCTGCTCGGGGGTGACTTCGAGGTAGTGCATGCACGACATGCAGCAGCGCAGCTTGATCACCGGCAGCTCGATCACGCCCCGGGAGCACTTCTTGCAGAAAATGCGTCCGCACACGCGGCAGTGGTGCCTGCGCTTGACCGTCGAGAAGCGCTCCTGGCAGCTCGAGCACTCGTTCGTATGCTCGTCGGGAACCCACAACTGGCGAGTACGCGCACGGCATACGGAAAAAAAAACGGCACACGTCAGCCTCACCGCACGTGGGTTTGCAACGGGTGGTGGGAGGGGGGAGGTCTTTTTTAAGACTAAGAAAAGTAAATGAATAAAAGCAACAAAGCAAAAGTGCAATTTGGCGGTGGGGTTAGTGGTGGTGTAGGGGGGAGGGGGGTTGGCTGTACAGACCTCTTTGCGCTTGGAGAGCTCAAACAGCGAATGGGCCATCGCTTCGCTCTTGGGGGCGAGCGCGAGCCTCCCGCGAGGAGAGGGTCCCTTGGAGCCGTCCATCACCATGGAGTCCCGTCCCGCAGCCCTGTGTGGTGTGTGTATGTGCCCATTACATATTAATATATAATAAGTAGGCAGGGCCAAGCAAGCTGTCGGCAGCCGTTTGGCTGGCCCAGCAGGGCTCGAGCCGAGTGGGCAAAAACAAAATAAAAGTGCTCCCGCAATAAATAAATGGCTGGGGGGTTATGTACGTGGGGGTGGCGTTGGAGGAGGAAAAGAGGCGGCCTTGGCTGCTCCCAGGCGCGGAAGCCAGACTCGCGGGGCTGCGCGTGGGCGCGGTATCGGTAGACTTCTTCCATAGAAGTCTGTGATGTGCATCACCCCCCACCCCCCAAAATGATGGCAGGAAACCAAATTAACGGTCGCATCGTCATTGCCTGTGGGGATGCATGTAATTCCCTGCCGCCCGGGCAGCCACTAGGTCTCCCTAATGTGCTGCTGATGCACGTATGTAGGAAGACCCCGCACGTAGCCTATGGGGGAGGACGGCTAGCGCCCATATTGAGGTGGGGTGGGCACCTGTTGAAAGTCTCCATTCCAAGCTAGCTGCTGCTCGACTGGCCCAGGGTTCGGTTATCTCCTCGAGGGGGCTGCTAAGCTCAGCTCTCTCTCTCCTCTTTCCTCTCCGTGCTACGTGACAGAGAGTTATTTTTATTTGTTATTTTTCCACCCCAACCGGAGGAGAAAAGGGGCTTGAAGAAGAACGGAGGGCAACACCAGCTAATTATTGTGCACGCCAAAGACCGGTCTCCCAACGGGCAATTTGGCTCCGGCAAAAAGCCCGGCACCAAGATTGTCGCCTTAAATGCAAGAAAAGCAAAGAAAATAAAAGAGAGGAAGAGAAAATGCTAAAGAACCTGCAGTGTTGGTTCTGTGGAAGATGGAGGCTGCGGACCACCTTTCTTTGCTTGGGTTCCCGAAGAAAGGGCAGGCCAGTTGAGGGTGTGTCCATACGGTGGGTTTTCGTCCGCTTTCGGCACCACCACTGCCGGAACCCGGCGGGGCGTACACCTCACCTACCCAGCTGGTCCACATAAAGAGGCCAAACTCAGTTCGGCAAGTCATACTACCACAACAGCTTACACACCACCACACCTAAGTCATTCCATCCACCCCACCACCACCACCACTCATATCATCTAATCTACATCACGACCCTTATCTTATCTTAGCCACTTGCACACCATGAGCAACTACCCCACCACCAACACCACCACCAGCACCACCTACGCGCCCGCCGGCGTGTACACCGACGCCTACTCGAACCCGACCGTCATGCCAACGACGGGCGTCATGATGGGCCAGCCCGCCGTGATCACCACCACGGGCGCGCCGCCCGTCGTCATGGCCGGCACCGGCCTGCTGGCCAGCCCCACCGCCTACACGCCCGGCACCACCGTCTACACGCCCGGCACCACCGCCTACGCACCCGGCATGGGCATGGGCATGGGCATGGGGGTGCCGACCAACAACAAGGTGGTGGACAAGCTGCCCAGCAACGTGCAGATCGAGCACACGCTGGAGCGGGTGCGGGAGCAGGTCAACATCGCCAAGCACGAGACCGAGGGCCTCAACCCGCTGGGCGAGCGCATCCTGACCGACACCGAGCGGCTCGTGGACTCGGCCACGCAGTTCATGCGCGAGAAGAACGAGGGCGGCAAGCTCCAGCGCCTCGCCCAGGAGGGCCTCCTCGCCCGCCGCGACCTCTCTCTCCAGGCCCGCGAGGCCCGCGACTCGTGGGACGTCGTCGACGGCTTCGACTCGGACCGCCTCCGCTCGCTCGCCCGCGAGACCCTCCAGACCGCGCGCATGGCCGGCCTCGAGGTCGTCCGCTCCCGCAAGTTCCGCGCCCAGATCCGCTCCCTCATCAACCTCCTCTCCGAGGCCGTCTCCGGCGAGCGCATCAGCAGCAGCGACTCTGACGCGTCCGACGTCGGCGAGCGCTACGACGAGAGCGACCGTAGCTACGACTATGGCCAGCGCCACCGCAAGGCCCCCGAGGCCTTCCCGCACGCCACCAGCTACGCCGCCCAGGCCCCGGCCCAGGCCTACCCGACCGGCAGCGCCGGCGAGTTCGAGATCCCCGTGGGCGAGGGCCACCACCGCCACGAGGGCAGCGCCGCCTCTTCGTCTTCAGTGAGCGGGCTGGGCAAGCGGCTCGAGGAGGGCCTCAGCATCGGCGGGCGGCGGGTGCGGCTCAGCCAGGAGCAGACCAGCCAGCTGGCCGAGCGGTTCACGGAGCTGCTGCGCGACATCACGCGCCGGCCGGCGACGGCGGAGCTGCTGCGTCGGGTGCTGGACATCTTCCGGCTGTTCGACGAGGAGATCGACCGCGAGCAGCGCGGGCAGGTGACGGGCGGGCTGCGGAGCATGGCCGACAGCGAGCACCTGAAGCGCACGCTGGCGCTGGCGCAGGAGATCTTCGAGACCTTCACGGGCGACCGCACGCTGGACCCGCTCATCGGGCACTGGCGCGCCATCACGCTCACGTTCCGCCGCGACGACGAGGCCCGGCGCTACTTCCACTCGCTGCGGCACTTCTTCGCCGGCCTGCTGGACCACCCGGAGCGCCTGAGCGAGCGCCAGACGCTGGAGGAGATGAAGGAGCACATCCGCTGGGCGCAGCAGCTCCACGACGAGAAGCTCCGCGAGCACCTCACGGGCTCCTTCCACGAGGCCCGCGCCATCCTGCGCAACGTGGAGCGCGACCCGGCCACGCTGCGGCTCAAGAACGACGCCAAGGCCCTGCTGGCCGACATCATGCTCGACGACCAGGGCAACGTGGTGCTCAAGACGCAGGCCCTCGAGCAGCTGCGCCTCATCATCCTCCAGTCCCTCATCGAGCGCGTGCGCATCCCGGTACCGGCCATCACCGTCAACAACCCGGACATGCAGCTGCGCCTGAGCAACGTCGTGGTCACCCTGCGCGACCTGGTGCCCGAGAGCGTGGTCATGACCCACAGCGGCCGCCTGGCCCTCGACCTGGGCCACCTCAAGCAGGGCATCGACACCTCGTTCGGCGGCGAGGAGGTGGTGTTCGAGGTCAAGAACGTCAACATCTTCATCGAGGACGCCGACATCTGGTTCCGCCGCAACAAGTTCCCCAAGGTGGAGGACGAGGGCAAGATCCGCATCAGCGTGGGCGGCTCCGGCGTCGACCTCAAGCTCATCGTCCGCACCTTCTCCCACTCGGACAAGGTGCTCGAGGTGGACCGCGTCATCTGCTCCGTCCACAACATGAAGCTCCACCTCTACGAGACCCGCCACGACGCCCTCTACAACGCCATCACCAAGGTCCTCTCGGGCAAGATCCGCCACAACATCGAGCGCTCCGTGGAGAACAACATCGCCGACTACATGGAGCGCCTCAACCGCGTCCTCACCAAGCAGATCGCCGTGGCCCGCACCAAGGGCGCCCACCTCGGCCCCATCGCCAGCCTCAAGAACCGCATCACGCCCACCGGCGAGACACGCGTCTTCACCAACGACACCACCACCCGCCACCCCATCGCCTAAACGCCCCGTTTGCGTTGTTGTGTTCTGTATGGTTTGTTGTTGTTGTTGTTTACCTTCGGCCACGCCTGGCGGAGAACCGTGGGCGTGGGCACGCGATCAGGTCACCTGCCAATACAACTCCCCCTTTCTTTCTACCTCTCTCGCACCACCCTTGCCAAAATAAGATTGAAAAATCGAAAGACAAGGAAAAGAAAAGGAAGAGGAAGAAGAGAAGGGCAGCCCACACAAAAGAGAACAGCGGGCGATTGCACAGTGGTGGGGCTTTGGGCGAGAACAGCACCATGGTACGGCGGAACCTGACCCCACTTTCTCATCTCCCGACGGGGACGTTCTGCTGATTGGCACCCCTGCCGCTTTTGTGCTACTTTGCCGGGGGGGGGGTGCACGCACAAGGCAGGGCATACGGCTTTTAATTCGGTGTCGCTCGTGGAGAAGCTGCCCCTGCGCATCGAATGCATGGACATCTGGGGTACCTCCGTTCACCACTACCCACAATAATAATAAATAATAAATAATAATAATTAAGTAAAATAAATTGAGGAGAGAATACCAACGTGGGGCTCTCGCTCCTGCAGATGAACGGCTGATCGTGGGCACGGCCGAGGGCGTGCTCCTCATCTACGAGGTGAAGGAGAAGCCCGGCGTGGATGGTACGGCCACTTTCCAACGTCGGCTCTCTGCCCGCTCCTGCTTCCTGGGCTGGAGTGGGCGCGAAGGATGGCCGATGGCTGATGGCTGATGGCACGGCCGTGCGTGGTGGCGTGGTGGCCGCGAGAGCAGAAACGGGGAAGGCGCCCTTCCTGGTGTCCCTCGTGGACTCGCACAAGGCCTTCAGCAAGAAGCCCATCCGCGCCATCGAGGTGCTCGAGGACCTCAAGCTCATGCTCTCCCTCACCGGTAGGGCCCTTTCCCCTTCCTCCACCCGCCCCCCGTTCATTGTTGCGCATCCGCTGAACCAAACACTTTTGTCTGTGTGTGCGATGTGTGCGATGTGTGCGATGTGTGCGATGTGTTTGGATTCGCGCGCGTCGGTACGTTCGATGATCGGCAGACGTGCTGCAGGTGCACGCCCTCGGTAGCTTCCGGCATCACAGCACGCTGGCCAAGAGCCGCGGGTGCGAGGTGTACGCCGTGGACAAGACCTCGTCCCCGCTGCGCCTGTGCGTGGCCATCAAGAAGCGCCTCATCCTCTACCAGTGGGACGGCAAGCAGTTCAACGAAATACGCGTACACCATACCCCCCCCCACCGCCCTCAATCCAACCCCCTGAACTGTTGTGATGTTGCGCCACGACCACATCTGACGATACCACGTGGTGGTGGGCTGCGGCGGCGTGTGTGCGCGCGCCAGGAACTCGTGGTGCCGGAGACGGCCAAGGCGATGGTGTGGTGCGGCGAACACCTGTGCGTGGGGTTCAAGAAGGAGTACAACCTCATCGACATCAGGTGCCGTTCCCTCGCCCCTCTCCAGGCGTTGTGCACACACACTCGCCACGTGACCACCCCCCCCAACTAAAAAATAATACTATTAAAATACTAATAATACTTTTGGGGGGGGGGGTGTACAGGACGGGCGCCATGCGGGACTTGTTCCCCACGGGGCGAAACAGCAGCCCCCTCATCACGTCGCTCCCCAACCAGCAGCTCCTCCTGGCCCGCGACAGTAATACCCCCCCCCCACACTCTCTCTTTCAACATTCGCCCCCCCCCCGCTGCTGACGGCCGTATGTGCGTGCGTGTGGCATGTGTGGCGGCGTTGTGATGTTCCGCGCAGACATCAGCATCACGGTCGGGTACGACGGCCGGCCGGCGCGCAAGTTCGGTCTGAGCTGGAGCGAGATGCCGACGGCGGTGGGCTACTGCTTCCCCTACGTGCTGGCCCTCCTCCCCAAATTCCTCGAAGTGCGGACCATGTTCGGCACCCAGACCCTCGGTACTCCCCTCCACCCCCTCACGCCCGCCCTTCTGCCACCAACCAACTGCAACCAACCCTTCCTCCGTTTCCTGATGTGGTTCGTGGTGCGCCTGGCGGGCTGCAGTGCAAACGGTGTCGCTGCGCGGGGCCAAGCTGATGCAGATCAAGAAGGACATCTACGTGGCCGCCCCCAACCACATCTGGCGCCTCCTGCCCGTCCCCATCCTCGCCCAGGTACGCACCCTACCCCATCTCACCGCTCGTGCCGGCCGTGGTCGTGCCGTGCTCGCGGTGTTGGTCGTTGGCCGTTGCCTAAGGAGTTAACCCGTGGGGGGGGGGTGCACGCAGGTGGACCAGCTCATCCGGGAAAAGGAGTACGAGGACGCCATCAGCCTGTGCGAGAGCCTCACCAACTTCGACGAGACCCTCAAGGCACGTGCCTTGCCCCCCCCCCACCACCACCGCTCTTCTACTCCCTCTCTCTGCACCGCATGCTCAATGATAGACTGACGACGATGACGGCGGTGGTGGTGATGGTGGTGATGATGGCGATGGGTGTGCGCAGGCCGAAAAGTTGAAGGAGATCAAGGAGCTGTTCGCCTATCACCTCTTCAGCCAGGGCCAGTACGAGCGCGCCATGGGCTTCTTCTCCGAACTCAACACCGACCCCCTCCAGGTGCCTGTCCACCCGCTCGCCCGCTCACGCCTGCCTACGCGCGCCTCGGGGGCTAAATCGGGCGTGTGTGCGTGTGTGCGTGTGTGCGTGGCCTCCTTCCGCCCTATTACAATAGGTGCTGGGTCTGTACCCCAACCTGCTGCCCAAGAACCTGCGCGACAAGTTCCAGTACCCGTTCGACGTCGTCTCGCTCGGTACGCAAACCCTCCTTACCCCCCTACCCCTACCCCCCGGACTTTATCATCATCATCATCGTCGTCACCATCATGATTCCCTTCGTAACAAAACATTGGGGGGGGGTGGCTGAATGCAGTGGGGGCGGGGCTCGAGAAGGCCCTCCTGGCGCTCATCAACTACCTCACCCAAGTGCGGCCCGCTTCCGGTTCCACCACCGACTCCCCCGCCGGTACGCACGAACGCTCACACACACGCTCGCCGTTCGTTGACGTCACGCACATGACCGCACACACCGCACACACCTCGCATTGCGCTGCGTGCGGGGGTTTGTTCGTTTGTGGGACTCACGTGCGACCGCAGGCCTCGAGGGGGCGGGCGAGGAGGACTACAGCAGCGTGACCGATCTGGCGACCATCGTCGACACGGCCCTCGTGAAGGCCTACGTCAAAACCAAGCACGCCGACCTCACGGCCCTGCTATCTCTCCCCAACCGATGCCACATCAAGGTCACCTTCCTTCCACACAAGACACACGCGACAGGCGACACGACACGACACGACACGACACGCAACACGACACGACACGCGACACCTTAGTGCGCAACTTGCGACACACACGGCGTGCTCACGGTATGTGGGTGGTCGGCTGCAGGAGTGCGATAAGGTGCTCACGGACTTTACGCGGTTCGCCGACCTCGTGCAACTCTACAAGGGCAAGCACCTGCACCGCAAGGCCCTCGAGCTCCTTGCCAGGTACCCCCCTCCCCGCCCTCTTCCGCCCCCGCCTCCCCCCCAACCGCGTGTGCGGCCACTGAACGGGAGCTGTGTGTGTCGTGTGTGTCGTGTGCCGTGCGTGTGTGCCGTGTGTGGCGCCGGTGGTGGGTGCCAGGGTGGGGCAGGGTCCGGCGGCGGGCAACGAGCTGCACGGCCCATGGGAGACCATCCGGTACCTGCGCGAGCTGCGGCCAGAGCAGCTGCCCCTCATCCTCGAATTCTCCAAGTGGGTCCTCCAAACCCACCCGCGCGAAGGCCTCTCCGTACGCCCCCCTCCACACACACACACACGCACACACCACAACTGTTTCCCCCCTGCGCGTGTTGTATGGTTAGAGTTTGCAGCAGCTTACACGCGTCGCGTATGTCGTTTGTGTGTGTGTGTGTGTGTGTGGTTGCGCAGATCTTCACGGAGAGGAGCGAGGAGATGATGCTGCCTCCGGACAAGGTCCTGCCGCACCTGCAGGCCCTGAGTGCGTCTCTGGTGACCCCGTACCTGGAGTTCCTCATGGATCGCGGTGAGAAGGAGGCCGTGTTCCACAATGAGCTCGTGTTCAATTACCTCGACACTATCATCAAACTCAAGCAAGACCCGAGCTACAAGTCCAGTACGCCACCACACACGACACGACACACACGTCCCTGACCCAACCCCGCCGCCGCCCCGCCGCCGCCGCCACGCTAATGAATGGATGAATGGATGGGTGGAGCAGCGTCGTACGAGATTGCGGGGAGCGAGCCCGGCCTGCTCGGACAGACGCGAAAGAAGCTCATCCGCTTCCTCGAACTCTCGGCCTCCTACGATCCCGAGAAAATGCTCGCCCGCTTTCCCTTCACCGGTACCCCCCCCCCCCGCACGCACGCACGCACGCACGCGCCATCTCTTTTTTTGTGTGCGTGCGTTCCCCAATTGGGGCTCATGTGTGCCGTGTGTGTCGTGTGCCGTGGCCAGATTTGTACGAGGAGCGAGCACTCATCTTGAGCCGCACGGTCAACGGGCACAAGCAGGCGCTGCAGATCTACGTCTACAAACTCAAGAACTACGTCATGGCCGAACAGTACGCGGCCTCCCTCTCGAGTGCGTACTGTTGCACCCCAGCAGACCCCGCTCACTCGTGTGCGTGTGTGCATGTGTGTGCGTACTGTGCGGCAGGTACTGCGGGAAGCACTACAGCGAGGAGAGTGAGGAGAGCCGAGACGTGTACCTGTCCCTGCTCGAGGTCTACCTGTTCCCGCCGGGCGACAGCCAGGCCAAGCCCCTCCTCGACCAGGCCCTCGCCATCCTCAACAAATACTACAAGTAAACCCCCAATACTGTCTTGCGTGTGTCGCGTGCGCGAACACTGGTCGTGTTCGTGTTCGTGTTCGTGCTGCTGCTGCTGCTGCTGCTGCTGTGGCTGACTGCGGTGGTGGGGGTGGGGGTGCGCGGTGCAGGCAGATCGACGGCCCCAAGGCGCTGGAGCAACTGCCGGCGGACGTCCCGCTGAGCAGGCTGGGACCCTTCTTCAAGAACATGCTCACCGAACGCACCCACGCCCGCCGCGAGAAGCAGATCATCGCCCACCTCCTCAAGCTCGACAACATCCTGGTACACGACCCACCCACCACTACCAACCGCGCTCGTCTCTGTCCTCATAATCGTCGTCGTCGTCGTCGTCATCGTTCATGAGTGCAGATGCAGGAGCAGCTCATCCGAGCGCGGGCTCACCAGATCAAGATCACCGAAAACCGCGAGTGCCAGTTCTGCCACAAGCGCCTCGGCAACACGTACGCAAGCAACCCCTGGCACCCCCCCCCACAATAGAACACCACGCGCATGTGTTGTGTGTCATGGCCGCACGCGTTGACACGACACGCACGACATCAGGGCCTTCGCGCGATATCCCAACGGGGTGGTGGTGCACTACAAGTGCATGGCCGACCGCACAGTGTGCCCCGTGACGGGCACCAAGTTTGCCAAGCAGCTGCCCCCCTCCTGACCTATCCCCCCCCCACAATGGGCGTGCCACCAACACGCCAGCGGGCGCCGCTACCACTGCCTACCACTACTGAGTCTTGTTCATGTTCGTCACGTTTTGCAATATCATGGTCATCTTCTCCCCCATCTCGCCCACTTCCCGCGTCAGCTGTGCGCTCTTCGCCTGCTCCTCCTTGAGCTTCTGCTGCAGCTCCCTGCACGTCGGTGCCCACACCACACACCACAGAGATGGATGGGATCGTCAGTCGTGTGGGGTCGGGTCGTTGGTCGTGTCGTTGGTCGTGTGTGACGTCGACGTGTGTGTGAGAGGAGGGTACCGATGTTCGGCCTCGAGCGCCCAGTGGCGCAGCTGCAGGTCTTCGTAGTCGCGGAGGCGGCTCTCCAGCCACCCCACCAACTGAACGTCGGACGGGGCACCGCTCGCGCCTCCCCCGCTGCCGATCCCTCCGCTGGCCGCGTTGGAGAGCCAGCCGCCTCCCGCCGCTGCCGACGCCGACGCCGATCCAGGACCATCCACCGCCGCCACGCCGCCGCCTTTGGGCAGCGCGGCCCCGCCCGACGATGACGACAGCGAGGCGGCATGGCTCCCGTTAGGAAGGGAGCCGGACGGGGGCAGCACGGTCGCCACCTTGCTGGCCACGCTGCCGCCGTGGCCGCCGCCGCCGCTGGTGGTGCGCTGGTGCTGCTGCTGCGACTGTGCTCCCGGTCCTGTGGGGCTGGTGGCCCGTCCCTGGCCTGCTGCTGCTGCTGCTGCTGCTGCTGCTGCTGCTGCTGCTGTGGAGTGGGGCCTGCGGGGGGACCTACCACCACGCGCCGCCTGCTGGCCGGCTGCGTCGCGCGCTGCCTTCTGCTCCTCTTCCTCGAGGAACGGGTTGCCGGCCTCCACGGGCCGCGACGTAGCCGTGGCGGGTCCCTTGGCTGCCTGTCCCGCCTGCTGCGCCCTCCTCGCAGCGTCGACGTTCTTCCCGCCCCCGTCGTGGGGCGCTGGAGATGCGCTTCCTCCCTTCTTGGCCCCCGCGCCGCCAGGGGCCGGGCCATTGTGGCCCCCCCATGCCGAGCATCTCCCACATCTTTCGATTCTATCTCTACTCCTCTGTGCTCGCGAGCCCCCTCCAATTTTGGCCGGCAACTCAGAAGCTGCGCTCTGTGTCGCTTGGCGTGCAGCATTCGTGCAGCCCTGGACAAACTCCGGACATGCTCGTAAGCAATAGCCGACGCGTTGGCGTGGTCGTTTTCCTCCCCCGTGACGCCGAGACAAGCAGGAAGAAGGAGCACCATTCTGCCAAAGATCTGCCCATCACAATGTTGGCCTCCCGCGTCGCTATGCTTGCCATCGGAATCTTCATTCTGTTCGCCGCTCTTCCTCTCGGCAGCTCCGCCGCTCTGCCCGCCTACTGTGGTGCCCCTCCGGTGCTTGCTCCCCCCCCCTTTATTGATAGAACGTTTGCACCCCGATACATTTATTAAATAGACAAATATGTAGCATTATAAATAATATTTTCTGATACTAAAGACTGTAGCCAGCCGTGCTAACCGGGCCTGTCTCTATGCGCACAGGTGGACGTGCCGGCAGCTGCCGCCCCTTCCGACATGGACCTCCGCTTCCTCATCTGTACGCGCGCCCGTTCGTTTTAAACGCGCTGCCGCTGCTGCTGCTGCTGCCACCACGCACGTGCTTACTCTGCGCATGCCCCCTCCCCCCGTGCGGCGTTTCTATATTGGCGGCGGCGGCGGCGGGGGTGGTGCTGGTGGGTCTCATCAGTGACGACGAGGCACGGAGACAGGACGCCCGTGAGCCTCTACCCGGGCGGGTCCAGCAGCAACGACGTCGAGTGGCGGTGCAACCTCACCCACCTCTCCTCCATCGACACGTACGCGCAGCTCCATCGTGTACCCTGCTGCTGCTGCTGCTGCTGCAAATCCATTCCCGTTGCCTGACGTGGGATTGGTGGGGGAATATGGCGGTGTCGTCGTGTTGGATGGGGTTTCCTTCAACACAGCGGCGACGCGGCGCAGGTGCAGCCGGGCCGTCTGTTCCGCAAGCGCTACCTCAACGATCGGCAGGTGCTCCCCGGCGACTGCATGTTCGGTACCGATCGCCCTCTCACGCGCGCGCGTGCGTGTGCGTGTGCGCACCTAACGTGTCTTCCGTGCTCTTCGTGGCCGGTGGCGTGCAGGGCAACTGACGACCAAGGGTCGCGAGCAGCACCTTACCCTCGGCAACTCGCTGAGGCAGGTGTACGTGGACAAGTACGGCTTCCTCGGCAAGCAGTTCTCGTCGGACGAGGTCTGGGTTCGCTCCACCGACGTGCCCCGTACCATCGCCTCCGCTCAGGTATCGTAGCGCCACACAACACACACACACACCTCTTCTATGCGTTGGAGCTGACGCGATTTTGTTGTGCCGCGCCCGAACAACGCAGAGCCTCCTCTCCGGGATGTATCTGCCGTCGGACAGCCAGTCGACGGAGGTGCCCGCGTTCGATCTGCACACGATCGACGCGTGGATGGACAACATGACGCCCAACACGAGGCTCTGCCCCCACCTGCAGCAGGTCTACTACGAGCTCAGGCAGACCCCGGGTTGGATCGCACACATGCGCGAGATCGCCCCTCTCGACGTACGTCCGCGCACAACTACTACTGCTACTGTGCGGCGTGTGGCGTGTGCCCCAAATGCGCACCTCTCTCACATTCACACGATATCTGTACGTCCGCTTGCTGCAGGCCAAGATCAGGTCCATCTTCAACCTGCCGTCCAATGCTAGCCTCGACATCATCGGTACAGCGTCCCGTCCATCTTCACACGCGCGTGCGGTGGTGGTGTCTGAGAGGTGTCTGGGGCGCCGCAGATGCCTTCGATGAGACCTATGCACGCATCTGCCACGGCAAGCGCCTCCCCGAGGGCATCAACTCGCTCGCGCAGGCCATCGCCCTCAATGCTCAGTTCGAGATGGCCTACTTCTACAACCAGACCCAGGTCGCCAGCGCTCTCGGGTAAGCCCGCAATCTGCACCTCCCCGCCAGTGCACTCGCTGCCCCGCTGCATCGGGCCCTCACGTACTTCGGTGTGCGCACGCGTGGCGGAGAACAGCATCGGAAGCTTCGTCGCCGAGCAGGTGGCGAGGCTCGAGCAGGCCGTCAACGGACAGGCCGGCGGCCTCAAGCTCGCTTACTTCTCGGGCCACGACACCACCCGTACCTCCTCCCTCTTTCCCCTCGGATGGAAGATGACGTCGGAACTGACTCCACCGTGACTTCCACAGTGTGGCCTCTGTCGTTCGCCTACGGGTTCGGTAGCATCGAGTACTGGCCGCCCTACGCCTCGCACATGGAAATCGAGCTGTGGCAGAGCAGGAGCGGGTCGCGGGACTTCTACGTGCGCTTCTTCTTCAACGGCCGCCCCATGCCCACCCTTGGCTGCAACACCCCCGGCCCTTGCCCCTGGAACACCTTCCGTCAGGCCATCGCCGACGTCATCCCCCCGCGCTTCCCGCAGCAGTGCGCCCAGAACGTGACCCCGGCCGCTGCCGCCAGCGACCTCTCCTTCCTCCGCTTGCGTTGAGCGCCAGCATCAGTGGCAGGAGGGCCAGAGGAAGGTCAGAGTCCGGGTGCGACCTCACACGCCTGCTACCGTACAGCGTTGGAGTGAACAATTTTGTTTTGCGCAATTTGCGCAATTTTTTGGCGGGAAGAAAACCGCCTTCTATTTAAGGTGGCGGTTGGCGCGAGCGCAGACGTGTGAGGTCGCGAAACACAAACAGAAACAACACACCACGCGATGATGGACGCGGACACGAACGCTTCGGCGGTGGTCTCTCTCGAAGATGCACACGACATGATCCAAATCATTGACGAGGATGGTGGTTGGGTGTACGTAGAGGCAGCCCGATGACAATTTCTCCTCCCCGTAAACAATCACTCACCTCCGTCACAGGGAAGGATTGAGCAACAAAATGGGCAAATGGAACTTTGACAACAAGGGCTTTGACTACTGGGTAGTCTCCATTCTTGGCTGCCAATCGAGCGGCAAGAGTACGTGCTAGACTTCTCTGGGTGCCGCACTCAGTGCATTGGCCTTACATGATCAATCTGCAGGCACACTTTTGAATCTCCTGTTTGGCACCAAGTTCCAAGTCATGGACTCGCAGCGCGGCCGCTCCCAGACCACAAAGGGCATCTGGATGGGATGTTCAGCCAACACCATCCGCGGCAGACCCACCGATACGTTGGTGCTGGACGTTGAAGGCACGGACGGCAGAGAGCGAGGCGAAGAACAAAAGGTGCGCTCTTGATCCCGCAAATCAGCATCAAAATGTGCCGTACAGGTCGCTGCTGACCCGCCTCCAACAGAGCTTTGAGCGCAAGTCCTCTCTCTTTTCGCTCGCCCTGGCGGAAATCCTCATCATCAATTTGTGGTTCCAAGACATTGGCCGCTGGGATGCGGCGAACTACGGCCTTCTCAAGACCGTGTTTGAGCTCAACCTGCAGCTCTTTGGTAAGCACAGGTATTGCCACCTTCCTTGTAGTGCCTCGTGTGCGCGAGAGTAGTATGAATGGATTGCGTGTCACGTTTTGCTACACGCCTTCTGATGCACTCTCCTCTTCGTTTGGGCCACGGCAGTTCCAGTGCCGGATCGAAGACGCTGCTGCTCTTCGTGATCCGCGATCACGTGAGGGCCGTGACCCCTCTGGAGCCTCTCACCCAGGCCGTCGAGGCAGACCTCGAAAAGATCTGGAGCGGCATCTCCAAGGTTCGTGGGCTTTCTGAAGTGGCTATACTTTGCACGTGTGGAGCTTATCCCTTGAGCACAACTAACCGCGAGACCCTCTTCTTGACTCCCTGGACTCTTGCAGCCTCCGGAGTTTGCCTCTTCGCGCGTCCACGACTTCTTTGATATCATGTACACGTCTCTGTCGCACAAGATCCTCGACGCCACAACGTTTGCCGCTGATGTGGACACACTGAAGGAGAGGTTCACCAACCCCGAGGCCTCTGACTTCATCTTCAAGGACGCCTACGCCAAGGACGTGCCGGCCGACGGCTGGCCGATGTATGCCGAGCGCATTTGGGTACCGCGCCTGCCGTCTTCCCTTTTCAGTTGGATCTATCGAACGCACCCCCCCCTGACGCAATCGACTCCACCACCCGCCCATACAGGAAACCATCCAAGAGAGCAAGGACCTGGACCTGCCCACGCAAAAGGAAATGCTGGCCATGTTCCGTTGCGACGAGCTCATGGAAACGGCGTACCGCTCCTTCAACACTGCCGTGGAGCCCGTGCGCCAACAGCTCAGCAACCCCGAGGGCTCGTTTGTCCCTGCCTTTGGCGAGCTGGTGCGCCAAGCGGAGGAGGAAGCACTCAGTACGTATACTCTCATCAAACAAGCCTGCCGTTCAGCACTGGCTCTTTCGCTTACCGTCCCTCTACAACCGTGCAGGCCAGTACGAAGCGCCCGCATCGCGCTACCACACCGAGGTCGCTGCACGTAAGGGGGCAGCGCTGAAGGAGAAGATGTTGGACGCCAGCTATGCGCTCTTCCTGCAGCAGATGAGGCGCATCTACGAGGCCGCAATCCAGCACGCCGATACGCTCGCCAAGAAGCTCTCGCCATCCACCTCTGATTCCAAGGAAGGAAAATCGCCCCAGGTAGTGTCTACCTGCCGGTGTGGCCTGGCTGGTGGCGCTCCTTTTCTTCCGAATGCTAACGGCCGCTGTTCCGCATGACAGGTCGAGCTGTCAGACCTGCCCACGCGCCTCCACGACCTGAAGGACGACGCCATCGCCTTCTTTGAGCGGAACGCCCAAGCCTCTCTCGTCCCCGGTGTGTCGTGGAAGTACGACGAAGAGCGCCAGGTGAGACTCTCTTCCATCCTCTCTTCCTCTTACGCCGCTATGCTGCATGGATGCGCTGTCCTCTGAACCTTCACCTCTGCACGTGCACCAACATCACTGCAGGCACTCCGCGAACATGTCGAGGAGCTTGTCAAGCGCCTGCGTGAGCAGTATGTGGACCATTTGCTGAAGCGCAGACAGCAGAAGCTCCGTAGCGCGATCATGAACCAGCTGAACAAGCAGCTCGATGTAGCGTCGAACGAGATGTGGCCACGTATCGCCGACCTTCACGACCACGCCCTCGAGGGTGCCAAGGCTAAATTGCGCGTCCACCTCACTCGTACGTGTGCTCTCGCGCCCTCCAGCCCTCCTGTGCCTCTCTGCCATGCGACTCACCGCGATGCGCACCCAGGTCTTGGCCTCAGCGAAGAGGAGCTGAACACGAGGGAGGAAGAGCTGAGGGAACGAGCGTTTGCGGTCATCAAGGACCGGCTCACCGAGAAAAGCCAGCACATCCAATACCAGATGCAGAAAAAGTACCCTCAAGCCCCCCAAGGTTCCCCGAGTTATGAATGGTCTCCTAACCTAGTCCATGGCGTGCCCAGGTTCGATGAGACCTTCCGCCTTGATCCCGACGGCCTGCCCCGTCGCTGGTCCAAAGCCGACAACATCGAGGAGACCTTCAAGGAGGCACGCCAGCAGGTAACATTCGCCTCCCCCCCACATCGGTAAATGGTGTAGTGCCTGCCTTTCGGTCGGGCTAATCATCTTTATACGTGGCACGCATCGCAACGACGACAGGCCTACGGCGTATTGGATGCCTACTCGATCGTGCGACTGCGTGAGTCGGATCGTCATCTGTCCTTCTTTGACAGCTCTTTGGACCCCTCGAGTACGTCTTGTTGGCTGTCGTGAGGCGAGGCGTACCGTCGATGGTCTAACGCGGCCGATGTGTGGTGTGGGACGACAGGTGTGGACCCGTCCTTGGTGGTGATATCGGCGGACCAATGCAACATGACCCGCGACACCTTCAAGCGAGAGTCGGATCCCGCTTTCATTGAGGCCAAGCGGGAGCAGGAAAGAGAGGTGCGTACCGATCTTGATAGTGAGCCCGCCAACCCGCTCCTCTTGCTCATGTTGTCCGTCCGTCCGTCCAGATCGCCGTGCGCATTCCGCCGTTCTTCTGGGCGGTGATGCTGATCCTCGGTTTCAACGAGATCATGGCCCTCCTCGGGAACCCGCTGCTGCTCTTCCTCTTTGTGGTGCTGGGCCTGATGGCCTACGCTGCTTGGCTTGCTGGCCTGCTCGACGTGCCCTTGCAGATTGCTACCGGTACCAACCCCTCCCACCCTTCCTGCCTGCTTCCTCTCTCCTCGCTAATCAGCGGCGGCTTCGTGTTGCTCACCTCTTCCACTTCTCTCAGAGCTTTGGTCCGAGCTCACGGGGCGTGCGAAGAGCGCCGCTGTGCAGAGTGTCATGGGCCGCCTCACGGGCAGCTCGGGCGCCCCCGCGGCCAACAAGGACAAGAAGGACTAAGCCGAGAAGCATTCCCCTCCTCTTGTTTGTGTTGCTGCTGCTGCTGCTGCTGCTGCTGCTGCTTGTACTCTTTCAAACCGAGTCGAGGCCTACGTCGCCACCATAAACCAGTGGCGCCGCGGCGCCGTTCGTTTTCTTGCAACTCTTTTTTTCTCTCGCTCGCTCGCCCAACAACGCACACAGTGTGGCGCAATGGCTGATTCAATCAAGCGTTGCTTGGGTGGTGCAAGGAACACGGTAGTGCCCGTGGTGCCTTGGGTGTGGTGTACATTGGGTGTACATTGGGGTGGTGCCTTGGGTGATTCACACCCGGGCGCTTTTGTAATTTGTAAAATAAAGGGGAGTGGAGAGAAATGCACACAGCGGGTAGATTGGTTGTTTGGTAGTTCAGGTGTGGGGGCGCAGCGGGGTGAGATGAGGGAGGAGGAGGGAAGTGGCGGCCGGACCAACTGATTAGTTGAGGGCGCCCTCGAGCTTGGTCTCCATGACGTCGAGGAGGCGGTTGAAGGGGACCAGGGCGCCTCCGGAGGTGGCGTCCTCGGCGGCGAGCCACTCGTAGTTGGCCTGGAGGATTTGCGCAAAGTTGAGGCCGCTGTCGGCGGGGATCTGGTCGAAGTCCATCGAGGAGAGCTGAGTGTTGATCGCCCCCAGCTTGACGGAGAGGTCTTCCAGCTTGGTCACAAGATCGTCGATCGCCACCGGGAAGAGCAGCCAATCCCAGAAGTAGCTCGGCACCGAGTGGCGAGTGCTGCAGTTGACGCTGTCGTTCTCATCGAGCCTCTCCCCGAGCGACATGCCAAAGTCCAAATCCTCCTCATCTTGGTGCGAGAAGGAAGAGGAGGCGTTCGCCCCGTGTAGGAACGTTGGGGAGACGAGGAGGAACAAGAGGAGGGAACAGAGGAAGGAAAGATCCATGAGCTTCATGAGCTTGGTGCAGCCTCCCGCAATCTTTCTGAAGATCTTCAGAGGGTCCACCGCCTTCTCCAAAAGCGGAAGGGCAGAGCAAAAAAGGCCACGCCTATCCCCCATTGGTCAGCCTTTTTGTGCCATTACCACCGTCGACAACAATTACAAAAATCGAAAGGACATTTATTTATTTTTGGTTTTATTTATTCACAGCTGTGGGCTGTTGTAGCCGGGCGGGAGAGCGGCCGAGGAGGCGAGCAGCCAGTAGGCGAGGGTACGCCCGGCCTCGGCGGGGTCGGGGGTCTGTCGCGCTCCCGGGATGAAGCCCACGTACGGCGGTCGCTGCGCTGCCACGAACTCCTCCCCGTCGTAGATCCTAGCGCCCCAATCGATCGATGTTTAGTGATGCGTTTCCACGTGTGTGTTGTGTGTTGTTGTTGTTGTGTGTTGTGTGTGTGTGTTGTGGTACCGGCCGCCGAAGTGGATTTGGAGGAAGGGGAAGTGCTGGACGAGCTTGGCGCAGGTGTCCTTGCTCACGCGGGTGTCAGTGAGGGCGAGCAGCTGGAGGGCCTGCCCGCAGCGAGAGGGCGGGAGGAGGACTTCGAGCGCGTCGTCCGTGATGCCGCACTGGCTCGCGTGCATCGTCTGCAGCAGCCGGCACCGCTCCAGCACCTCGCGGAACCCCGCTACGATACACACCAACACCGTTTCAGCACGACACACCGCGGCATCCACAGCGACACACACAGCGACACACGACGCACGGGGAAGAGAGGCGAGACACGCACCGTCGGAGAGTCCGCGCGTGCCAGAGAGGTTGAGGTAGATGAGGTCCGGGCAGGCCCGCGCGACGGCCGCCACGACCCGGTCGGCCGAGGCGAGGTGGGGCAGCTTGGCCAGGCTCAGGGCGTGCAGGCTCGACTGGCGCGGCAGCGCGGCGACGAGGTCGTCGTCGGCCAGCGCCGCGTTCTCGGCGAACTGCAGGTCGTGCAGGCGGCCGCACCACTCCAGCACCGTCGCGAGCGTGGTGCCCGCCAGATGGCGACACCCGCTCAGGCACAGCGACGAGAGGTCGTGCAGGGGCACGCCGGCCCCGGCCACGGTGGTGCGCGCCGACGTGCGGCGTCGGGCCTCGAGGGCCACGACGGCCGGGTGGTCGCGGGTGAGGCATGACACGCCGGCGCAGTCCTGCACGTTGAGCGCCGTCAGGTTGGGCAGGCCCAGCAGCGCCACCGCCAGACAGTCCGCGCTCACCCCGCAGCTCCTCTGTGCGTGTGAGTGTGTGCAGCGTGTGTGCGTGTGCGAGTCGGTGAGGGGCACGCAACGCAATGCGTGGTGGAGGGGGGGGAGGCCAGTTGCGGTAAGGTGGAGGTGGGCTGCGGCGGTGGCGGCGTACGCGAGGGTGAGGGTCTCGAGGGTGTGGGCGGTGCGTTGGGTGATGAGGCGCGCCACGGCCTGGTCGTCGATGGCCGCGATGCCCGAGAGATTGAGGTTCTGCAGGTGCCCCAGGCGCCCGATCGACTCGCAGCTGTGCGGTTTGGTCGATTGGTTGGTCGATTGATTAATAATTAAGGAATCACCGTAGGGGGGGGGTGCGAACATGCGCGGGGTGATGCGAGAGCACTTGCCCAGGTCCAGCACCTCGAGCCGCGGGCAAAACAGGCACAGCTGCTCGACGGCCCTGCAGCGTCGCGGAACGAGTTAGCCCTCCAAAGGGCCGACCGATTCGGGGGAACAGAGCCGGAGGGGAGATGGGGGGGGGGTACTGATCGGTGATGGGGGAGTTGCCGGCTTCGAAGAGACGCAGGCGGGGAGGCCACGCCTCGGCGGTCCAATCCCCGACGGCGCGCTCGGCATCCGACACGTAGAGCTCCCTACGCACGCACGCACAGATGAACAACACGCGGATGTCGTGAGTGTCGTGTGTCGTGTGTGTCGTGTGGCCACGCTGACCGACTCAGCGCTGACTTCTTTGTGTGTCGTGTGTGCGGCAGCAAGCAGGCGCGCACTTTAGCTTGGGGCCTTGCTGCAGCATCGTGGTAACGACTCCGTCGGTCAGTCCGGCAGCCCGCGTTGCCCACCTGTAAGCAGTGGCGGCGTGGCGCGTCAGCTGTGTCGCCCACAGAAGAGGAAGAGGGGCGGCGTACAGAATCTCGAGTGCGGGGTAGGCGGCCACGAGGGCAAGCAGCGCCTGGAGCGATGATGAAGAACACGCACGCACACGACACACACACACACACACGACACGCACACGCACACGCACACGACACACACACACACACACGACACACAGGCTTAGCAGAAGGCCTTAAAGTAATCAAGAGGGGGCACATGTGGTTGATTGAAAGAGCGGGGCAGCGGGTAGGTGCCTCGGCGCTTGCGCTTGCGGAGCGGCTCAGGTAGAGCTCGTGGAGGAACGGAGGCGGGCTTCGGCCAGGCTCCCCAGCACTGAGGTGGGGCACGGGGGCGGGAGTCCCAGCATGCGGAGCTCCTGCAGCTTGGGAAGCACCCTACGAACCACACACACGAAACACAGCCCCTTGAGTTGCGCAAAAGAGAGAAAGAAGAAGAAGAAGAAGAAGAGAGACGGACCTGATGAGGGCGCTCTCGGTGATGGAGGAGCAGAGGCGGATGTCGAGCTCGCAGAGCACCCCGGCCAGGTGGTCCCCGATACAGTCCAGCACCCGATCCGAGAGCTTCCGCAGCTTGGCCAGCTTCAGGTTCTGGAGGTAGGGCATCCGGCTGAAGCACTCCACCAGCAGCTCGTCCGATTTGAGCTGCGTACACCTGGTGCACCCCTCCATGAGGCGTGTGCCGTGTGCCGTGTGCCGTGTCTGTGGATGGGGAGGAGTACCGGGAGAGGTTGAGGGCGGTGAGGCGCGAGTTGTGGTGCGGGAGGACGCGGAGGAACTGGCCGGTGAGGTGCGGACAGCCCAGCACGGCGAGCTCCTGCAGGTGGGGCACGTGGGGCAGGTTGCCCAGCAAAAAGTCGTCGCGCACCTGATTGTTCCTGTTCAGAATCAGCCTGCACAGTGGCCCCACCCACCACCATTTCCCCCCAACAAAGAAGTCAGCGCTGAGTCGGTCAGCGTGGCCACACGACACACGACACACGACACACACGACACACACACACGACACACACACACACACACACACACAGAGAGAGAGAGAGAGCGCGCACGTGCGCAGGCCGGTGGAGTGGCGGACGAGGGCGTCGATGACAGGCTTGGTGGCCACCGGACACTTGGACAAGTTCACCGACGTCAGTGACGTCGTGCTCTGTATCCATCGCACGACACACACGATACACACACGACACACCAGGTCAGGTTCATGCAAGAGGTAGCACGCACGCTACGAAAGCACGAGTGTAGAGTGGTCGGAGGGAGGGGAATACGGAGAAGAGGCGCGCAAGGGCGTCGGGGGAGCAGTTGGAGACGCCATAGAGCGAGAGCGACTGGAGGCCGCTGCAGCAGCGCGTGATGCTCTCCAGGCCGGCGTCGGTGATGTGCGCCGACGCGCCGGACAGCTTCAAGTGGACGATGCGCTCGTCCACGAACGCCACCAGCGTGCGATCGTTCAGCACGTTCTTCGACACCTGCAGCACTTGTGTCAGCGAGTAGCATTGTTAAATAATATATTATCAAAAGAAAATAAAACGTAGCGAGAGGGGGGTACAGCGCGATGTAGGACGTGCAGGAGGAGGTCGGGAGGGAGTGGGGCGAGGCCGCCACGCGCTGCCCACGAAGGGGCGGGCCTGGCAGGGGAGGGCGGGCAGGCAAGGGCCGACACCATGGCTCGCACGCACATCTCCACGAGCCGCACGACGCCTGCCTCATCTTCCACTTTCACGGCACCATCTGCACCCGCAAGGCTGTCCCACACGTCGTCCACCTCTTCCATCTTCGCTTATTGTATGTTCTCTGCCAAGTGCCTATATTTCTATTTCTATTTCTTTATTTTATACTTGGAAAATAACAAGAAACAGTTCAGGCGACGGCCTCGGCCTCTTCGTTGTCGTCGTGCGGGAGCTGGAGGTCGCGGGGCTCGGGCTCGTCGGCAGGCGACGCGGGGAGGTCGTGGAGGAGGCGGTCGACCACGGCGAGCACCTGGAGGGCGAGGGACTCGTCGCGATAGTGCCACGACGTGTGGAGGGCCGTGTTCTCGCTCTTGACACTGATCCGCACCGACCCGGCCACCCGGATGCTTCGCCCGTCTCGCGACGCCGCTGCCGCCACCCGCCTGCACGTTGGTCATCGCAGTGAGCACAGCGCTTGCATAGTGTGACGATGCCACACATGAGACACGACACACGACACACACACGACAAGGCGAGACTGCGTACTTGGAGAGAGCAACGTAGAGTTCGTCGAGGAGGGCCTCGATGGAGATGAAGGCCGGGAAGGAGCGCACGGCCGAAAACTTGAGGGCGTGGCGCGGCATGTCCAGCCGCTCCACCGCTTCCTCCTCATCGACCAGCTCTATGGCCTGCACCGATCAAGCACAAAATAGTCAGCAACGGCAACACACGCGACGAGAGAGGTCTCGTTCTACACACGTGGGTGCTCGACCTGGGAGTCTTTGACCAGCACCACGCCGGTCAGGAGTGCCCTATCGGCAGGCGAGGGTTCGGTCCACTTGAAGCGCTTGAGCGGAGGCTGGGTGGTTCCTTCTGAATCGATGCCAATTGATGACGACGACGACGAGGAGGAGGAGGCGGGTGTCAAGGAGGAAGGCAGCGGGCGCTTGGCGTGGGCGCGAATGAGGGCGGGCGAGATCTGCACGGGCACCGACCGCGCGGTCTTGATGGTGACGGTGCTGCCATTCGGCGGGTCGAAGCACGGAATCTCAAACTCGCGAATCACGCGCTGCTTCAGCGATTGCCTGCACGTCTCGCCCAGGAGTCGTGAGTCGTGAGTGAAAAAAACGCGCGAGCGGCGGCCGCCCATGTGGAGTGTGACGTACATCTTGCCCTTCTCGCCGTGCACGAGGATGACGTTGGCGGGCTGGCTCATCTTGATGAGCTGCATGATGCCCTTGGCGTCGGCGTGGGCGGAGAAGGAGAGGTTCTTCACCTTGCAGCGAACCTCGAGCGACGTGCGCGAATCCAGATCCACTTTGAACGAACCCTGTCGCACGGCACGTACGTCGTTGGTACAAACAAACAGCGCGCACCGATGAGAGAGCGGGTTCTGACCTTGCGTCCAGCGGCCAGCTTGTTGCCGACGGTTCCGACCACACAGTAGCCCGGAATGATGACCAAATTCTTCTCGTTGGGCGCCCATTTCTTGAAGACCTCGAGGGAGGTGCCGGCGTGGAGCATGCCGGGGGTGGCGAAGAGGACCATGGGACCGGGCTGGTCAGCCAGACCCCGCTCGAATGTGGAGATGTGCTTGAAATCGAACATATTCCTGTGCACGAACGTACGCTGTGCAAGCGACACCACCACCGCGTAAGTCCCACGACAACGTACATTCCGAAAGTGTGCGTGTGCGTGCGTGTGCGGGAAAGGTTGTCCCAGTACCTTGATCTTTTCGTTGGTCCAGTGGATGAAGAGCTTGTAGTAGTTGGTGGCCTTCTCGGTGAGACCGGCCGAGAAGTAGATGGGCACGGTCAGGTTCATCCGCTCCCAGTAGGTCTCCAGCAATATGCACAGCTCCTGCGCCCTCCCCAGCGCAAACACCGGGATGAGCACCTGTGGCAACAACCACAGTCAGCACCAGTGTAAGTCCTCAACGTCTAATATATATATATATAAAGGCTTGAACACGCACATAGCGCACAGGCGAAAATGGGGAGGGCAAAGCAAACCTTTCCACCCTTCTCCACGCACGAGTGCACTCGTTTGAGGAAGTCGCGCTCTCGCCACCGCTTGGAGTCGCGAATCGTGGTGGCGTACGTGGACTCCGTGATCAGCACCTTCGCGTAGCGCCAGAGAGTTGGGGGAGTCAGCCTTTTTGTAAGAGAGCTGGAGCAGAGTAGCAGCACTACGTACGTCGGGGCGAAGCTTCTCGATCCAGGCGGCGCCAAGGTGTCGGTCGGGGGTCATATTGTAGTCGCCGGTGTAGACGACGCTCTGGTCCCCGACGCGTACGTAGAACATGGCCGCCCCCAGCACGTGGCCTGCGTAGTAGGCCCTGATCTCCAGCTCCTCGTCCACCTGCACCGTCTGATGCACGTTGAGCCCCACCACTGCACGTTGTACCACGTCACCCACCCAACGCGCATGTGTGTGCGTGTGCAGCCCCTTGGTGAGTATTCAACGTCGAGTAGAGCCGTAAGGCAGAATGTAGAGCCCGCGACAAGGAGGAGGAGAAGAAGATAAAAAGTAGAATGTAGAGAGAGAGAGAGAGAGAGCGATACCCTTCTTCATGCAGTCCTTGATCATCTGCGAGGTGAAGAAGTTGGTCTCGCCTTTTCGCTCGACCGTGATCTTACGGTAGTCCTCGAGCAGAATGGGGCAGATGGCCTTGGTCGGGTGCTGGTCGTTTTCATATATTAACAAAGAAACAAGCGCCACAACAACGTTGCAACGTGGCAACTCCACGACGCGCGCATGCGTGTAGAAGGAGATGTCCATACCGTCATGTAGATGGGTCCGTCGTAGCCGCACATCTCCGTGAAGTAGGGCAGCGCGCCACAGTGATCCAAGTGGCTGCACAGAGGAGAAAAAGAAGAGAACAAGAGCGCACGTAGCAGACGATCAGCATCTAGTCCAGCTGTGCAAGCATGTGCAAAGACGCTTGGAGCAGAGGGAGGTACAAGTGGGTGATGATGATGCAGTCTATGGCGTTGGTGAAGTTGCCGCTCTTGGAGATGAAGTTGAAGTCGGGAAAGCGACGGGCATCGTCGTAGCCCATGTGCATGCCGCAATCGAACATGATGTTCTTGCCACCCAGACTCACAAGAATACAACTGCGCCCCACATCCTGGCCCGCCCCTACACCCGTGCGATTAATCGAGGGCTGGCAATACTAGCCACGCTAGCTCTTGTAGCCAGCTTCATGAAATGCAAGGCCCACGTGTTGAGAGGGTGCGTACCCAATGGCGTTACTTTGATGTCCATCCTGATGTGATCGAATGAGCAATGGGCCGAAGAAATCAACCGAGAAAACAATTTCCTTCTTCAAGACCAAACCGGGAAACTTCCGGTAACAATATGGGCCAAGACTTACTCCGAAAAGCTCATCTCTCGCGATTTTACCGCCTTCCTTTTCATTCAGAAAAACCACAGCAATGACTACCCGGACCGTAGTGACCTTGGGCGGAAAGACATACAACAGGTCGGACACGCTTGCCCGTGCCGTCAAGGATATTCTGTTCAAGTACGCTGATTTTCCCATTTCGCTTTACAATTTATTTCAATTCAAGAGGCAACGTCTGGATTAGTCCTGTCCCTGCCTTCTTGGTCGGTTTGGGCGAGTTGTGAAAGGCTTAAATTAAAATCTTAAAATTTTATAACTACGGAATCGCAGCCACAGTCTCAATGCGAAGCTGAAGCAAGAGGAAGAGAACCTCGTCCTCGATCTGCTGAGGCAGGGACACGCCAAGGCCGATGAGAAGATCGGAAGCGGAGTGAAGCACATCAAGGTGGGATCCCACCCCGAGTACCCCGAGTCCCGCTGCTTCCACGTCGTGCGCACCGACGACACCACCGCCGACTTCTCCTACCGCAAGGTTCCTCTTCATTCCTTCCATCACCACCTTCCACTTCACTCTTCCGGTCCGTGTAAGCTGACTTGCAGCCGTCGTGTCGTGTCGTTGGTCGTGTCGTGTCGCCAGTGCGTGGAGACGCTATTCGGTGTCGAGAAATCGTACGGCCACCACTACACTCGTTCTACACAAAACAAACAACACAAAACATGTGCCGTGTTGATGTTGACGTTGATGTGTGCGTTCCATCGGTGGGGTGGTGCAGGAAGAAGAAGGGACTCGAGTTCACGCCGGGTCTGCTGTTGTGGTTCGACGTGGAGGACTCGCGCGATGAGGCCTCGAAGAAGCGAAAGCGCGATGATACCGTGAAGACGGAGAAGAAGGAGGGAGAGGGCGAGGAGGAGGAGGCGGACACGGTCGAGGAGCTCAACGCCGATGGCGAGAGCGTGGCCAAGAAGCAGAAGACCAAGGACGGCGCCGCCAACCGCCCCGTCGCCCCGGAGCTCAAGATCAAGCAGTACTTCCGCCAGTTCGGCGACGTCGGCTACGTCGAGCTGGCCGAGAAGCACTGCTCTGTCCGCTTCAAGGTACACGCAACGTCGCTTTGTCTCTTCTCTCGGGTCGTTCATCGCGCGGCTGACCATTGTGACAACACACACACACACACACAACACACACAACACACACAACAGGACGAGGCGGCGGTGGAGAAGGCCGGGGCGGCGGTGAAGGACGGGCTGCAGCTTCCGGAGCTGCCGGGCTTGAAGCTGCTCAAGCCGACGCTGCTGTCGGGCCAGGCCGAGGAGGACTACTACCGCAAGATCCAGGCCGACCGCAAGGAGAGCAACCGCCGCGCCGACGAGGAGCAGCGCGCCAGGCGGGCCAACGGCGGGCGCCGAGGCCGAGGCGGGCGCGGTGGTCGGGGTGGCCGCGGAGGCCGTGGCGGTCGAGGCGGCCGTGACCGAGTGAAGCAGGAGTGAAGTGATAAAAGCTGCAGCACCAACCGGAACAAAAAAAAGGAGTAAAAACGCAACCAATGGTGATGATTCCAAACACTGCTCACTGCTTGAACGCAACATCGAGCATTTCGGGAACCGACGTGAACTTCTCCCTCTCCTTGCCCAGCACCTGCACGGACATGACGAAGATGAAGGCGAAGGGAGAGAGGAACAAGAATGAGGGTGAGCGATGATGTAGGCCGATATATGGATGAAGGTGATTACCTGGCCGCGTCGGTGCTCCTCGTCTTCGATGGCCTTCCACTGCTTCCAGTCGACGTAGGCAACCTGCCGCTCCCGCAGCTTGTCCTGGATCGCTCGCCAGCCGGGCTTCTCGCCGGGGCGTGTCGCGGCGAGGTCGGCCCACATGGAGGCCACCGTCTCCTCGGCGTCCATGCGGTTGGTGCCGATCACCCCCGACGGCCCGCGCTTCATCCAGCCCGACACGTAGAGCCCCGGCACCGTGCTGCCGTCGGGTCGCACGACTCGGCCGTGCTCATTGGGTACCACCTGCCCAGGCAACAAGGCGGTGTGAGAACTGCTCGGCTCATACTTGGCCCCGCGCACACACGTACCCCGCGGTGGTGATCGAAAGGCACGCCCTCCAGAGGTTCGGATTTGTATCCGATGCTCTTGAACACGACGTCGCATCTGATGCACCACCCAACCATAATGTCAGAAGCAACGACGACACGTTCGCGGTCAGCAACACCACGAGCCCGTTACACGACCTCGCCAGAGAATGAAAGCGATGTGGAGAGGAGGGGAAGGGGGGAAGCAGTGGTACTCGAGCGTCTCCTTTTCGTGGGTGGGGACGGCCTTCTGGTTGCCCGCCTCGCCTTGCAGCTCGTTGCGGGCGAGCTCGATGCCGCTCACGTGCCCCTTCTCGTTGGCCAGGAAGCGCAGCGGCGAGAGGAGGAAGTACAGGTTCTTCTTGGGTTCGCCCTTCGTCTCTCCGGCCTGGCCGCATACACCACATTCCAAGCCACGTCGTTCGTTTTCAGCCTTGAAGGCACTCGACGCGGGACAGGCTTTCCACAGGGTGTAACGCACCTTCTTCTCCGTGGCGGCGAAGAGGTCGATCATGCGCTTCTTGCCGCGCTCCTTCGCAGTCTCGGCCTTGGAGGCCTCGTTGAGGGCAAGCACGCCCGATGGCAGGAAGTGGCACTGGACCCCGGGCAGATTGAGGATCTCCCGCACCTCCTTGTTGGTGAATGAGGCCTGCGCGGGTCCGCGTCGCCCCACGATGTGCACCGTGTCGATCTGGGAGCGGCGCAGGGCGTCGACCGCGTACTCGGGCATGTCGGTGGAGGCCAGCTGGCCGGGCTCATGCAGCAGCACCTGCTCACGTAACGTTAAGGAAGAAGGCTAACCATGCAATGAGACAGCGAGAGAGAGAGAGTGTGTACCCGCGCGACGTCGAGCGCGACGTTGCCCTGTCCGATCACTACAGCCTCGCGAGAGGAAGAAAGCTCGAACTGTCGGCTCCGCATCGCAGGGTCGCCGTTGTACCACGCCACGAACTCGCCTGTACAAGTATATATATTAATTAAATAAAAGCAAAAAACAAAAGTGAGAGACGTACGGGCAGAGTAGACGCCAGGCAGATCTTCGCCCTCGATGCCGAGCGGGCGGTCGCGTTGCGCCCCCGCGGCGAGCACCACGCCGTCGTAAGCTCCGAGTAGCTCCTCCACCGACAGAGCGGCAGCCCCGCTCGAGGAAGATTGAGAAATTGAATTTGTAGAGCCGATGGAAACGTTGCCCACGAAGCGCAGGCGAGGGTCGGCCATGAAAGCGTCGTATCGATGCTGCACCGCCTTCACCTCGGGATGATCAGGCGCTACGCCGAATCGCACTAGACCGTAAGGCACGGCCTGACGCTCGTAGATGTCAACGTCGAGGGCGATCTCTGGTGCTTGCCCCTTTGCTTTGACCTCTTCTGCCATGCGCTGCAGAGCCTCGACCGCGTAGAAGCCGCCAGGCCCGCTGCCCACCACGCACACTTTCAGATGGCGCGACGTCGGCACTCCTCCCATTCCACCCACCTCCCGTAGCGCCATGCTCGTACGGATTCCTCTCCTCCACACCTTCATCTTAGGAGCCACTCACCTATCTTTTCACATCCGTTGTCAAATGCACCGTTCGAGATGCGTGCGGCAGCTCACCATTCTTGGAATTCTCAGTTAACCCCATACAGGACAAAAAGAAATCATAAACCCCCGATTTTCTCGTGGCCGAAAAAGGCAAGCAAACGGCTGTCTGTACAAGAAGAAGCTCAACACTTTCTTTTCTTTCTATTCAACCACAAGTTTTCAACAACACACAACCAGACCATCAGTGTATTATTACTCGGGCATGGAGGAGGCTCAGCTCATTGCCCACCTCAACACGCTTGCCAGCGCCAGCGCCCTACACTCTGGCAACACCGCGGTACAGCCCATCTAACCGTTGTTATCTTTCAAGACACCAACATACAGAGATGAAGATGCGCTGTGGTGCAAGCCGAGATCAAGGGACTCAATATATTACTGCTCTGCTGGAGATGCTCACCATGGACGTGCTTCAGGCGTTCGAATACCTTCTCGACGCTGGTGCCCTGGACTCCAGATGCCGCGAGCTTGCGCTGGAGCATATTCCCATCTACGCGCCCTTCCACCCGAAGATGATTAGCGACACAATCTTGGTCCTCCTGCGCATTGCCAACGAACACCTTCCTGTACTTGCCCTCCCTCTCACAGTCCCCCCCATGCCATGAGTTCACTCCATTCCTGCTTTGCTTGGGGGCGCCAGGGATCGACCGCAGACGATCGACGGAAGGAGACGGCACAAGCGGCAGAGGCAATAGTGAAGGTCGCCGTGAGCCTGCCCGAAGCGGTGCCCAATGCCATTGACGCCATCCTCGAGATAAAGTCGCAGGCGCCGAGCGTGTGCAACTCTGGTGTGCTCACCTACAACCTCGCCAAGAGCAACGACCACAGCTTTCAAGGTACACACTGCACGGGTTCTCGCATATGCATACCCCGGTATAACATTGGTCTATGGTTACAGCCGTGATCCATGCCCTGGTGCAGCGAGCACTTGCTGGCTCTGGGTCGCCTGAGGCCATCGTATTGCTCCAGGAAATGGTTTATGCCCCTTCCTTACTTGCTACTCGTCTCGTCGCCGCAAGATCACGCTGGCGCATATCTTATACTGCTGCTTGATGATCATCGCACCATCGCTATATCGCGGACCGTCTTCTTCGACGAAGAGTTGGCTTACGCGCTTACGCTTACGCTCTTATATCTGGTATCTTATCATCCCAGCTGGTGGTGACGAAGAAGCATAACAAAAATTGGTGGGACGCCGTGAGGGAGTCGCTCGAAGTCGAGCTGCAGAAAGTACCTCCAAACCAAGCCATTGACAAGATGCACATGCACCACACACACACACACCACACACCACACACCCACAACTGGACATGGCTCTCACGTTGACGCTTCCCCCTAGAAATGGGAGCAGATGTCGGCCGAAGTGCGTGTGGCCGCTCAGCGTCTGCTGCAGGACTTTCGCGAGGGTGACAATGGCAATGGCAACAGTAGCGGCGCCGACAGCCGCGACCACGACGACGAGTTGTCGAGCAGACGAAGGGAGCGCTCCGTCAAGCGCAGGTCCAGGGACAGAAAGCGCAAGTCTCGGGACAACGACCGAAATAGGGACAGAGGTCCCGATCGCCGCCGCCACCGCCCTCGAAATCGCAGCAAGAGTCGCGAACTCAACGGCGGCCCAGGGCGCAACAAGAACTTCCCGCCCTCGCGCCACCTCTGGGTGGGCAACGCCGACCGTTTCACCGATCGTGACCTCAGGTAAAAAAACGCATGATCACACCAACCGCATTGGCATTAGCGCCTCCATGACAATGCATCAATGGCTGCATCGCGCAGGACAGCGTTCGGGGCCTTTGGCGACATCGAGAGTGTGGAGCTATTGCCCACTAAGGCGTACGGCTTTGTCAACTTCTACGCCAAGGAATCCGCCGTGCAGGCCAAGGAGAAGCTCCACGTTCGTGCCCCTCTACGAAAAAGAGAGAGAGGAGGGGGGAGGGAATGCAAGGAATGCGCGGCGTGCTAATGCGCGAATGAACAGGGGGTGATGCTCAAGGGGTGTCGCCTCCTCGTGCACTACGGCGAAACGCGCCCGTCCCGCTTTGTGTGGGCCGGACCCCTCACGCCGGACATCAGCCTCGAGAAGCTCAACCAGACCTTCAGCGCCTACGGAGCTGTTCGCAACATCGCCTTCATTCCCGGTACGCGACACGACAGTTGTGAGCTCAACAACATTAGCTGTAATGGCCTGACCCAGTGGTGATCCCCCGCCATACAGCGAGCGATTACGCGGTGGTGGAGTTCCAGATCTTGCAGGAGGCGGTGCAGGCCAAGAAGCGCCTCAACGGCCGCATGATCGAGAATTGTTGTCTCACGGTGGGCTATGGCGAGGTACGTGCTTGCCTTCTCTTTTTACTCGCGACTCTATTGATGATACACATCCGACTAGATCCCGACATGCCTGATCTTGCTCTGGATTTTAAGCCAAATATCATGCATACGCCGGATTACATGAACGTTCATGCGTCCAGTATATATGGCCTGCGAATGTGGGTGCTCCCGGATTGGTGGCTCACTCGCCACCGCATGTTTATAGTATCCCGAGGGGCATCGGCCTGATCGTCCCGCCGGCGGGCGCGCACCTCGCTCGGCAAGCTCCGAGCCCCATCGCGGCTCGCGCAAACGCAAGCGCCGCCACAGCGCCAGCCCAGGCGATCGCCGCTCCAAGCGCTCCAGGTACACTACACACACGACACGCACGACAATTAAACACACAAGACACACGCACACACGCGCACACATGCGGAACATGCTCTGAAAGAGCGACAGATCACAAAGCAGCTGCAGCCTGGAGCGAGAGCGGAGTAAGCGGAGCAGAGGTTTCGGAGAGGCGCCAACCGAGACGAGGCACCTCAAGGTGGAGCTGCGTGGCGACATCACACAGGCCGAGATCGAGAAGAACTTCTCCCGGTTCGGCGTGGTCGACAATGTGGTAATCAAGAAGCTCGAACGCGGGCTGCGCGTTGCCTGTGTCGATTTCAAGAACCCGCGCGTCGCCATCAACGCCAAGTCCGCCATGCAGGAACAGGGCAAATATGGCACCATCACATTCTGGGAGGTACTGTTACCATCACGCACGCACGCACATCCACACCATTCCGCAGGTTCCGTGCCACTCACGCTCCCGTGTATCAACGTTGGTCGTGGCGGTGGTGAATGAGCAGGGCGAGCACAGCAGACATCTGTGGGTGGGCAACTTGGACCAGGGTGTCCACAAGCGGAAGCTGTGGGACGAGTTCTCGCGCGTGGGCAAGGTCGAATCGGTCTCCCGCTTCCCGTCTCACGCCTTCGTCGACTTTGTTTCGGTCAGGTCCGCGGAGAAGGCCCACAAGTACCTCCAGGTTCGATTTACATTCCACACATGCCGACGCGGGTCGCGTACGAGGGCCTCATCGATTCGTGCACACTTCGTACACGATGCCACATGCCTCACGCACCACATTGCAGGGCTTACGATTGGGTACCCAGTGCGTCACGCTGGACTACGCTCGCTCCGACAGCGTCAAGGAAAGGCAGCGAAAGGAAAATACCAAGGCAACTGGCCGCCAAGATCGGCGCCGGGTACGTATGTCGGTATGTGCAGTTGTGTGTGTCGTGTGTCGTGTGTCGTGTGTCGTGTGTCACTCTCAGAGAGAGTGCGAGGCTAACTCGAACAATGCGCAGGACGTGTACATTGAGGGCTTTGCTCCGGATTACGCATTTGACTATCGCTGCGAGGGCGAACTCCGCGAAGAGCTCGATCGCATCGGACCCATCCGGGAGATCAAGTTCTACCCCAGTTACTATCCCCCCCCCTCAGCGTGCCATCCACATTGCTCAACTGAGAACTTGACGCGTCAGTTTCGCCGCTCACACATTGGGTTGGCCTGGACAGAACGCAACTTTGCGCACATCATCTTCCTCGACCCGGTGGGGGAACACCACCTGCAGATTCTCAAGCGAGGCCGCACGTGCGGGGTCCTACGTGTCGGCACCGTATCACCGGTACAGGCACCGCGCGCGCGCAGACGTGCCATCCCTCGAAGCTCACCGCCCATGTACTGCTGTTGTTGCTGCCCACGCACACACCACCATGCCAGGAGGAGCGCAATCGCCGAAGTCGAAGTCGCAGCCGTAGTCGCAGCCGGGGTAGGAGCCGGAGTAAAAGCCGCAGCCGCAGCCGCAGTCGCAGCCACAGCCGCAGCCCGAGCAGGAGCCGTAGGCGTAGTCCGAGCAGAAGTCGCAGCAGGAGTCCCGACTCGCCGCGCAGCCGCAGTCCGAGTCGGTCACGCAGCCGCTCACGTCCGCGGGGAAGAAGCTTCAGGAGCCGTTCGATCAGCCGCTCGCCCACTCCCCCCGCCCGGGATGGAGACAACCGGAGCCCTTCTCCTCGCCGACGCTCTGGGTCCCGGTCGCGGACGTCTTCACCCAACCGGAGCGCCGATGACTCCAGGAAGGGATCAAGGTACCTCTCGCTCTCTCTCTCTCCTGTTTGTGTGTGTGTGTGTTGTGTGTGTTGTGTGTTGTGTGTGTGTCTAACTTGCGCGGCTGCCTTGTGTTGATTGTGCAGGGAGCATATCGACGTCGATAGTATGCTGGCCGAGGACACCACCCAGACAGCACCGCCGGCGTCGTCGTACGACGGCAGCCAAGCTCCGTTGCCTGTGCCGGAAACGCACACAGCGCTGGAATCGCTCGCTCAGCACAACACCGCTGGCGGCAGCGGCAACGTGCGCAACAACAACAACAACAACAACAACAACAACAACAACAACAACAACGGCCACAGCACGCAGAAGACGCCGTCTTCGAGTATGACCATCGTCAAGCCCGCCATCATCACCAGGAGCTCCGCCGCAGCCTCGGCCGAGACCTACCAGATGGACCAGCAGGCCGCCTACAATCAGTTCGCGGCAGGCCATCCGTACGGATCGACCGCCTACGCGGAGCACCACCAGCTCCCCTACTACGGCTACGGCTACGGCCACGCCCAGCCACAGCAGTACCCCGGCCAGCCGCAGCATCACTACGCCATGACCGCCTACGACTACCAGGCCGCCCCGTCCTACATGGCGGCCGCCGCCTCCCAGCAGCAAGATTCCAGGCTCGCCGCCGCCGCCGGTGGTGGGAGTGCCTACTACGCCGTGCCCACGACGCCGATGGGGCCTGCCGCGGCTGCGTCAACGGAGACGTCGCCGGCGTCCGCTCAGGTGGTGGAAGCGGCCTCAGCGCAGGAGACGGCAGCGGAGGCCATTGCGGTCGACGGGGCCAGGGGGGCTATACCTACGGAGGAGGGCGGCGCCAACAAGCGGGAGGAGGTGGACGAGGAGGACGAGGAGCCGGTGATCGAGCCGCTGGACGACATCGAGCCCGAGCCCGTGTGGCGCGGCTCCCTCATCGGCATTGGTGCGCCGTGCCCCGTGGAGGCCTTCTACCTGGCCGGCACCACCGTCTATCCTCTGTACGTCGCCCGTGTTTGCCGTGCGTGCGGTGACGTGTGTTGTGTGTGTATAAATATGTGTGTGTGTCGTGCGCAGCGACCAAGCTTCTCACGTTCAGCGTCTGGGAAATGTGTGTGTGCAGGGAGTTGCCTGATGAGCTGCCAGTGACCGAGCGCACGGGTCTGGCCAACGTGGTGCGCTTCATGCCCGCCGTGCGCACCACGTTCCTGCTGGTACGCGCCTCGCCCGAGAGCCCCGATTCTCAGGCCCAGTACGAGGTCATCTACAACTACTTCCTCCAGCGAGACCGCGTACGCCACACCGCCCATTTCGTCGTTGTCGTCATCACCACCACCACTGCTCTCTCTCTCTCTCTCTCTCATTGACGTGCATCTTACACGGGTTGTTGGTTGTGCGCCTATAGGCGGGCGTGGTGCGACGCGTGGCTGGCCTGGCGCCCGGGTACATGGTCTACATCGTGCCGACGGGACCCAACGGCGACAAGCTCCCGCACGAGTCGCTGCCGGCCGGCTTCTCGGACCACCTCCTGCTGGCCGTCATTGCCCCCAAGAACGCCGTCCCAGCCCCCAGCAGCTCGTCGGCCTAAACCGAGCGTGCGTGGAATGTACAAGCGACCGAGTATTGACCGGTCCACACCGCCCGTGATGGCCGACGTCGGAGCGGCCGAGAAGAAGGAAGAGGCACGAGACGGGCAGGAGAGAGACGAGCGATGGCGAGGGGATTTCGGCAGCGAGCGCCAATGCCCGACCTGCGCCACGTTTGTTGTCTCAACTCCGTGGTCGGTGTGGTGTGTTGTTGGTTGTATTGCTTTTTCTTTTATTTTGTTTTCATCACCGCAGCGTTCTTGTGACGTACGCTGCGCGCTGTGGGTCATTCATTCTTCTCTTCTGGCGTCACTTGCCGAGAACGACATTCCAGACCGCACAAACTAAAGCAATAACACTTTAGTTATTTATTGTTATTTACCACACACCGCCGGCGCAGATGGAAGGCAGCAGCAACTCCAGAGGTCAGGCGGCAGCGCGGAGAGCCCGAGTGGTGGGCCTCCACTTGCACGCCTCTGCGATGGATGCCGCCCCGCTTCGGTTGCCTCTTCACACACACTACACTTCGTCCTCGTCCTCGTCGTCATCATCATCTTTGCCTCCGGTGGTGTCGACAGTTTTGTCGGCCTACGAGGAGACGGAGGTGGTGGTGATCGGGGCGGGCATCGCTGGCAGCGCCCTCGCCCACGCCCTCGGCACCGACGGCCGCCGGGTGGTGCTCATCGAACGCGACCTCCGCGAACCCAACCGCATCGTCGGCGAGCTCCTCCAGCCCGGCGGCCTCTCTGCCCTCCGCAACCTCGGCCTCGGCGGTACACCCCCTCCCTTCGCTCTTCGTTCTTTTTCATTTTATTTTAAGATGTATTACAACCGTAAAATAATAACAAATAAATTAAATGGTATAATTTTTGTTTTTAACACAAAGCAATAGATTTAATATTGTTGTATTTGTGTAGCGTGCGTGGAGGGGATCGACGGGGTAGAGGTGAAGGGCTACGCGGTGATGTCGGGTCCGGAGGGGAGCGAGGGCGTGGCCCTCCCCTACCCCGAGCCCGACGGGGAGACCGTGCGGGGCGTGTCCTTCCACCACGGCCGCTTCGTCATGCAGCTCCGCCGCGCCGCCGCCCGCGCCCCCAAGTACCCCTCTCGTCGTCTTCGTTCTTTTTCTTCGTCTTCTCTCTTTCCGCCTATGAGTTACATACATGACTGACCCACCTGGCGCAGCGTGAAGGTGGTGGAGGGCACGGTGACGAAGCTCATCAAGGAGATGCGCCACGGTCAGGAGACTGTGGTCGGCGTTGAGTACAAGGCCAAGGACGGCCTCAAGGTTCGCATTCCTCTTCTCTCCCAGATGGTGATGACGACGATGATGTCATTGACAAATCGTTGGTTGGGTCGATTGTTTGTTGTTTTGATGCCACGGTCGAATGCAGCAAGTGCGGTCGGCGCTGACGGTGGTGTGCGATGGATGCTTCTCGCGCTTCCGGGACCAGCTCGAGGAGGCCACCCCGCGCAACGTCTCCAAGTTCGTGGGCGTCCTCATGAATGTATGATTTCCTTCGTTCATCATCATCACCGTCACCATCATTGTCGTCAACTTCTCGCGGGAGCTGATCACTAACCAACGGGATCGCGGGTTGCAGGGCGCACCGCTGATGCATGCCAACCACGGCCACGTGTTCCTGATCGAGCCGGCGCCGGCCCTGGCCTATCAGATTTCCTCCGAGGACACGCGCATGCTCATCGACATCCCCGTCGACACGCCCGGCACCTCCGCCAAGTACTCAACGCCTGCCCGGTGATGATGGGCCAATCGTCTTTCAACGATTTTATTTGCTGATGATTGGTTGCATGCGAGCACAGGGAGCTGCCTAACTACCTGCGAAGGGTGACCGCGCCCCAGCTGCCGCCGGTGGTGCGGGCCGCCTTCCTGGAGGCCCTCGACAACGGCCAGGTATACGTGCTGCGTGTCGTGTCGTGTCGTGTCGTGTCGTGTCGTGTCGTGTCGTGTCGTGTCGTGTCGTGTCGTGTCGTGTCGTGTCGTGTCGTGTCGTGTCGTGTCGTGTCGTGTCGTGTCGTGTCGTGTCGTGTCGTGTCGTGTCGTGTCGTGTCGTGTCGTGTCGTGTCGTGTCGTGTCGTGTCGTGTCGTGTCGTGTCGTGTCGTGTCGTGTCGTGTCGTGTTGTATTGATTGGCCACATGTAGTATTGCTCCATTGCAACGACATGCTCATTTTCATTGACGTGGACGGACGATGCCTCGTCATCATCAGATCCGGTCGATGCCCAACTCGAAGCTGCACCCGCGTCCGTTCCGGTGGCCCAACGGTGCCATTTTCGTGGGCGACTGCTACAACATGCGTACGCCCCCGGCCCCCCAATGGTACTGCTTGTGTGTTTCAAACAATTTACACACACATGGCCGTCTTTCAATGAACAGGTCACCCGCTCACGGGCGGCGGCATGTCGGTGGCCTTCAACGACGTCGTCATCCTCCGCGATACCCTCCGCCACATCAAGGGTAAGTGAGTGTGACGTGGTCCACAATGCATTCACTGCTGGATGATGAGGTGACTAAAATGATCCACCACCACTACCACCACCACCACAACAACAACAAACTAGACTTGGCGAACGCGAGGGCGGTGGCGAGCGCGATCAAGGAGTGGCACTCCCTGCGCTACCCGACGGCCTCCACGGTCAACATCCTCTCCTACTGCCTTTACACTCTCTTCGCCTCGGGCCCCGGTAACCTCCCATGACATCATTCACACAACACACGGCACGCACACCACGCACACATCACGCTCGACACACACGACACACACGAGTGGTCTTCCTCACACGGCCCCGACCGCAACGTACGTGCATGTAGGTACCACGCTGGGTCCCATGCGAGAGGCCTGCATGGGGTACTTCAAGCTGGGCGGCATCTGCGCCTCCGGACCCATGAACCTCCTCGCCATGTACGTTCCCCCCCGGTGGTCGTGATGACTGCGGCTTCATTCTTCTTATCGTCCGTCGTCTTCGTTCTTTCTTGAGCGCAGCACCAAGGCCAAGCCGTGGATTCTGATGACCCACTTCTTCATGGTGGCCCTCTACGGCACCGCCTACGCTCTCGCCCCCTTCCCCTCCCCCGCTCGCGTACGCCATTCTTACATACAATGTAGAGATGATATGTGGTGATATGTGATGATATATGATGATATATGTTTATATGTTCTTGATGTTGGTGGTGAAATGCTCATTCAATGAATCATGATGGTGCAGGTGTGGGGTGCGTTGAAGGTGCTGTTGGCGGCGAGCGGGGTGTTCTTCCCGGTGGCCAAGGAGGAGCAGATGTTTTCGTTCCTCTTCAACCACGTCCTCACCCTCCCCTACTACCCGCTCCTGCCCCACCCCTCCTCGCCCTTCACCCCCGGACCCTACCCGCTCGGCCTCGGCTTCTGACCAACGGCTCTCATCGCCACCCACCACGCCATCACATCATGAAGACGCCGCCGTCGGGCCTTGTGAGCAAGTCAAGAGGTTCAACATGTACACCCCCAGTTGTGGTTAAACACTGGCGTGGCGTCAGCAAAGAGAAAAGAAAAGATATTGAGAACTTTGATCAAGCGCACACGAGTGAAGCAATCAGTTTCTTTGAGTAAATAAATAAATAAATAAATATCAGATGGAGGTGCGTGTGGTGAGTTTGAACGTGCACTCGTGGCAAGACCGCTGGCGTCGCTCCAACACGCGGCGGGTGGCCGCCCTTCTGCGCCAGCTGCGCCCCCACATCCTGTGCCTCCAGGTACGCGTTTGTACCCCCCCCCCCGCATCTCCTCGACTCAAGATTGGATGTGCGTGTGGCACACGTGTTTGAATAGGAGGTGCATGCACGACCGCGGTGGTTCGCCGACGACTTTGGTGCGGAGGGCGAGGAGGACCCCAAGAGCACCGACCTCTCCCTCTTCCAGTCCCTGCTCGCCCTGCGTACGCCTCTACTCGCCGCCCATCGCCACCCGCTCACGCTTTACGCCTGCTCGTGTGTCGTGTGTCGTCCTGTAGCGTTGGAGGGCGAGACTCTCACGGAGGACGGCTGGCCATGGGCGTGGGAGTGGCTCAGTCTCGCCGAATCGGGCGGCAGCGCGGTGGCGTCGCGTCTGCCCGTCACCCACCGCCACCTCCACCGCCTCCCCACCCCGGTAGGGTCCACTTCGGCCTCTCGTGCATGGCTGAGATTGTGACGACGACTGATGATGGGTGGCCGCCGCCGCACTAGTCGGGACAGGACCGGCCGCTCGTAGGGCTGCGGGTGGCGACGGGCGGGCCTCTCGGCGCCGTCGACATATTCAGCGTGCACCTGGACCACCTGCAGTAACTCCCCCTCAAGCAGCGACACACACGCACCACCGCACACGCACACGATATGGATGGCTCGCATGAGGCGCTCACTCGTGTGCGCCTCACCAGTGAGAGCCGTCGCACGGCGCAGATAGAGTCGCTTGTGGCCTACCTCGACGAAGCCGGCTGCGGCCCTCTCCGCGCGCTATTGGGCGACTTTAACGCCCTCTCCCGGTAATCATCCGCCTCCTCGAATTCCTCTTGTTTTGGGTGACCGAGAGTAACCATGACACGCACACGCCCACCCGTACCACCGCACCACGGCCGGACGAGCAGAGAGGACTACGACGACGGCGAGTGGGAGCGGATCGGAGTCAGGCGCCAGGGCGCGCGACTGGACCCGCCCTCGGCCGAGGCCACGGAGCTGCTGCGCCGGCTCGGCTACACCGACGTCCGACACACCACCACCACCGCACACGATCACAACGATGAAGACGATGCACGCGACAAGGTCGATGATGAAGCTGGAGACGATGATGACGATGACGATGATGAAGAGGTGGAGGTTCACACCGAGGGGTGGACGTGCTGGGCTGGCACGCGGGTGGACTACGCGTGGCTGTCCAACGACCTCCAACGGGCCGTGGTCGACGCGCGACTCCGAGTGGTGCCCGACCTCACTGTTTCCGACCACCGGCCTCTTCTCCTCTCCCTTCATGTCCATGATCCAACTCCATCAACAGACCAACCTGATTGCCAGGTGGCTTCGTGAAAGACACACTGCGTTCTTGCACGTTCTTCTTTTTTAATTTGTATATCGTTTATTGTTTATTTCTCGACGCTTTTCTCGGTCGGTAAATGAGGTACTATTTATTAGTACCCGAACACCCTTCATCACCCCAACCAGAGAGGCGGACAACCAAAAGCGCCCAAACAACGCGCTTGTCCCCTCCGGCCCTTGTAAAGAACGAAAGCGAAGGAGAGGAGGCAAAAGAACGAAAGCGACGTAAAAAAAAAGTGTTAAAGTGATGGATCCACCACCAACGCCGCCGCAGCCCCAACGGAGCGAAACCGACATCGCGGAGGCGCGTGTGGCGGGGCTGGAGGGGCTGGTTGGCTCCCTGGCCCGACTGCTGGGCGATGCACGACAGGAGCTGGCGCTTGCCGGACTCACGCCCGCCTCCCGTGCTGGACAACGGAAGGGCCTGCGCAACAAATCAAGTCCTCGCTCCTCATCTCCATCCCCATCTTCGTCATCTACACCTTCGTGTTCCTCATCATCTTCGAGTAAACCTGTCGACATAGATGAAGACAACAATAATGAGGAACACAAACAAGCGGGCGAAAAGATGAGAGAAAAAGCCAAAGAAAAAACTTCATCATCTTCGTCTTCGTCGTCGTCGGCCCCCCACCGGGCCAACAACAAGCGCGAGCCGGCCAGGCGCAAGGAGGAGGAGATCGAGAGCGCCGTCCGGGCGTGGGCCGACTCAGCGGCCGCGCCGTCAGCGTCGATGATGCCCACCGCCGGCGGATCGCCGGTGCTGTCGCCCCGAGGCGGGCGGCGGCGGAAGGAGCAGCAGGCGGCGGCGCAGCAGCTTTCGTCGAAGGCCGAGGCGGTTGCGACGTCGTCGCCGCAGGACCACAAGCGGCTCGCCGACCTCGGCCGAATCCGCAATCGCGCCAACGCCGTCGCCGTGCCCGAGGGCACCACCATGCCGCCGCTCCCGCCGCACAGCTCTCATCATCACCATCACCAGGAATTGAAAGAATCCGACCGCGCGATCACCGCGCCTGCCTCGCATTCCACCTCTGGCAAGGCAACGATTGTCGAAGCGCTGCGGCGTCACGAAGAAGAGAGGGCGCGCCAGATGGAGGCCTTCGTTGCGGCCATGGAGCGGACCTACATCGACGAGCGGGAGCGACGCGAGCGCGACCTGGAGGAGCTGAAGCTGGCCGACCTCGAGCGCGAGTTCGCTGACATGCGCGCGCGGCTGCGCGAGGCGATCGGCTGCAATGCGCGGCACGCCGGCGAGCTGGCCGAGCGCGAGCGGCGGATCGGGAAGCTGCAGGCCCAGATCCGACTCGCCAAGCGACGCGTGGCCGCGCTCGAGCGCGACGCACGTGACACCGTCGCCCGCCAGCAGCGCAGCGGCAGCGCGGCCTCGAGCGACACCAGCTCCGGAGCAGCCCAACAGCAATGGCACGCGTGGCACCGCCTCCTTACGCGCTCACATAACATTCTTGTCATTGTCGTGATTGCTGACGTGTGACATGTCGCATGCAGGTCGATCGGGCGAGCGCGACAGCGCCGGACGCGGAGCATCGACGCCACCGGGACATGGCGGCCGCCGGTATGGAAGTTCGGCAGCGGCGGCGTCGCGCCCGGGCGCAACAAGACCGGTTCGCTCGACGACGTCACTGACGATGGCGACGATGATGATGACGATGATGATTATGACGACGACGATGACGAAAGCGATGACGTGGTCTTGTCGATGAACCGCAGCGACCTCCACACATCTTCATCGAGCTCCACCGCCCCCACCTACACGGGCGTGTTCTTCCCGTCACGACGGGAGCGCACCGATAGTACGGTGCTCTCGTCGCAGGTGAGCGGCGACCGCTTCATGGCGTCGGCCGCGCGGCAGACGTCGCTCGTCATGCCCTTCACGGCCCCGGGCGCCGCTCGGCTCGCTCTCTCGCGTGAGACCTCGCCCCGGCCCTCTGTCGACTCGGGTACGCGCGCGTTGCATTTCACGCATACCATATTAACATTCCTACCTCTCTTCAGACCTGAGCGATCTGGAACGAAGAAGGAGTCATAGCTTCGGCCATGGCACGGTACGTTATTACTCTTTTCTCAATTTGCCTTTTCCACATTCCAACCTATTAATATATCTTTTATGTGTTGGTTGTTGTGGGTGTCGACAGGATGGAGGGCAGCACTCGGCGCCCGTCACGCCGTCGTCGCCTTTCCCCCCGGAGCTACCCAGGTCGCGGCCCCAGGGTACAGGCTGCCCTAGTCCCACATGCTTTACGTGCTTTGGATGGTTTTCTGACCGTTTGCTCTCTACAAAGTTCGAATCAAGGAGAAGAACAGCAAGGCCTTCGCCGTGCTGGGCGTCGACCCCACGCAGGCCAAGCTCATGTCTGTCCTGGGCATCGACATGCCCATGATGGAGGTACGACTTCGCTCTTCCCCCCCCCCCCCGCCTTCGCTTTCGCTCTTTTGATGGCCAAGATCAACAAAACAAACGAACCGAACGACGTGCAGGACGCGAAGAAGGCGAAGAAGATCAAGGACGACGACGCGTACATTGCGCCATCGTGGGACCTGCGCGGGTCCGTGTCGGCCCAGCAGAAGAAGAATCGTCTCATCTCCCGCGTGTCCCACAAGGTGCGCGGCGTGCGGGACTGAAAGGGGGCGTCTGTCCTGAAGGCCGTAACGACACACCGACGACCAACCACTCCAATTTTAATCTGTACTTTACGCTTGTTCGGCTCACGTCGAATTCCTTTCATTCCCTGACACCCGGAAAAGAAGACACTTTCGGGCGATCTTCCTCTTCTTGTTCTTCAGCCAACTCCCAGTATCAAGTGGTAGTTGTATGGCAGACGAGGCACAACAGGCGCGGCAGCTCCAAGGGCTGTTGCAGGCCGAGCCAGAAGCCAACAACGAGACCGAGCTGCAGCCGACGTCTGACAGCCACGACAACGATGACACCACCGTTGGTGATGTCCCCCAATTCCAACTCGAACGAAGGGCGAGACTGCACTGCGTCTGGGGCCTGGCCGTGCACCCCGACACTGGCCGCACCTCGTTTCCTTGGAAACGGCCAAAGAGCCCCGGATGTTCGACGTCGAGGGCCGCTATCTGCAGAGCCTGCCGCCGTCCGCTTGCGGGCCGCCGCTCGGTGCGGCGTTCGAAGCCAAGCGCGGCCTTTTCCTGGTGGCCCGCCCCAGCAACCATCGCGTGAGCGTCTACGACGCCGCCAACGGTCAGCTGGTGCACCAGTTTGGCGCCCCTGGCTCGGGGCCGGGCCAGTTCAGGCGGCCCGGCAGCGTGGCGGTGGACTCGGCCGCGGGCCGAGTGGTCGTGGCGGACTGGGGCAACGGGCGGCTGCAGGTGCTGGACGACCAAGGCGGCGGCTGGATCTGTTGCATGGGAACCAGGGGCTCGGAACCCGGCCAGTTCTCCAATCTGCGCGAGGTGGCCGTCGACGCGGAGGGTCGTATCTATGCAACCGACGACGTGCAGCATCGCGTCCACGTGTTCGACTCGCGCGGCGACTTCGTGCGAACGTTTGGCGAAGGGCACCTCCGACGGCCGCGAGGGGTAGCCGTGCTGGATGAGACGGGCCACGTGCTCGTAACCAGCTTCGGGAGCGACGAGGTCCAGGTCTTCCACAAGGCCGACGGGAGCCATGCGGGGCTCTTCAGTTCGTGGTGCACGGCAAGGCCCGCCTTCAGGCGTCCGATGTGTGTCGTCGTCAACGCCGAGACCAGAAAGGTCTACGTTGCGGACGGCGTCGGGGTTCATACCTTTACCTACGAAGTTTAAGCGCCACACCCACACGACCACGACACATGACACACGACACACGACACACGACACGACACACACGTGGCATGTGGCTACGATAAACAAAGTTACAGGGCTTTCCATCGAAATAGGGCTGTCCACTGACGGTCATTCTGGGCTCCACAGAGCGAGGGAAATGCGTGCGCTTCGCGTCGTAGTGGTGGTGGCGCTCTTGTCGAGGCTCGTCAGCAGGTGGTAGTTGCCCAGCTCGGTGCTCACCTCGTCCGTGAGCCGCGGAGCTATCCCGTGCCCGAACTCTGCGCTCACAACGAACACACACACGACACACGACACACGACAGACGACACACGACACAACACACGTCCATCAGCTTCCAGCTCAATGCAACATTCTTAAGATTCCGGACTACTGACCTCGGTAGGCCTCTCCAGTCAGGATGAGCGCGCTGCCCGGCTCGAGCAGCAGACTCACCGCCGGCTCCCGCGTGTCCTCCGGATCCAGCACCTGCTACCCAGACGACGATTAGTAATCGCTGAAGAAACACGTGTGCGTGTGCGGTGGTGCGTGTGCGGTGGTGCGGTGTGCGTGTCGTGCGATTGTTTGGAGATGCGCGTGCCAGGGTGGGGGTGAAGGGGACGCTGAGATCCTTGCGGCCCGAGTTGCGGTAGAAGTCGAGGCAGCAATAGGAGAGCAGCGACACGATGACCACCTGCTGGCCCGTATTCGAATCGATGTGCGGCTGCACGCAGGCGACACAACCCACTTCAGCGACGATTCAACGCACCGCACACCACACACACACACGACACACAAACGACACACCACACACAGCACGCAACGTGAGAATGGAATTCGAGAAATGGCGTACGACAAGGCGGTAGGGTTCTGGGTGGGGCACGTAGTGGTTGACCGACACCTGGGTGGGCCGCTTTTGCATGGCGCCCAAGGCCTGCAGCCGGTCCACCAGCTCCTCCAGCCAATCCGGGTACGCGACTGATCTCCGGCCCCGCGACACACATCAGATAACACACGCGCACACGACACACGCGACACGACACGACACACACAGCACACAAGCACGGCACGGGAAGGCGCGCACGTCTGGAGCCGTAGGGGAGGACTTTGGGTCCGCCCTTGCCTGTAATGCCGTACCGGGCCGGCTTGACCCCGACCTTCCCCGCCTGCAGCAACGTTGGGTCTTAAATAAAGCGCTAATAATTACAAAATATATGTAATAAATAATAATTCCATAAATTTAATTGAAGGGGCGTACGTTGCGGGCGAGGCGGTAGGCGAAGGCAGGGCTGAGGGCGCGGCTGACGTAGGTCGCCCCGGGCAGGCCCGCGATCGCGCCCTCGCCAGGGCTCAGGGGCTCAGGCGCCCTTTCGGCTTCGTCGTCTTCGTCGACCACTGTTCGGTGCTCCTCGTCCATTGTCTGCTTTTTGTCTTTTTGGAATTGTATGTTTTTTATTTGAGATGTTAACTTTAAGGTGGCGGGTAACGTCACCTTGCCTTTTTGTTTTTCTTTTTGTTTTGTGTAAAGAAAACAAACAAGGATGCTGAGCAGTGCGCAGTTGGAGGGGCTGGTGGCACTGCGGCGGGAGCTCCATCGCCACCCAGAGGTGGGGTTCCAGGAGCACGAGACGCGCGAGCGCATGCGTGCCGCTCTGCTTCGCACCGGCCTCGAGCCCGAAGCCATCAAGGTGCACCAGCTTAATTTTTATTATATTTTATATTTCCAATTAAATACAATATAAAAAATTGTAGGGTAAATTATTTATTTATATATGGTCCACTTTATTTTGGACCTCCTGCAGGAGTGTGCGCGCACGGGGCTCGTGGTGGACATTCTTGGCACGGGCGAGGGCGAAGCACGGGGCGTGGCCATGGTACGTGGGCCGCTACTGACGTAGCCAACTGTGCCGCTGTCGCTTCGGTGTAGTTTGCTTGGCTGTGGCCCACATATGGCTAAGGCGCGGCGCCCGGGCAGGTGGCCCTGCGGACTGACCTCGACGCGCTGCCGATGACCGAAAACAACCACCACCTCCCTCACCGCTCCGTCAAGTACCGTCGCGCCCGCCACCTGCACCTCTCCAGCTTGCTTGCGTCATACACTCACCTCGCCGCGGCGCGTGTCGTTGATCGTGTCGTGTCGTGTCGTCGGTCATGTGTTGTTGGTGGTGTCGTGTGCAGCGAGGGCGTGGCGCACATGTGCGGTCACGATGGCCACATGGCGTGCCTCATCGGCGCAGCCACCCTCCTCGTCCAGGTGCAAGACCCTTTTCTTGACCAAACCAACTAAATTGCTGCTGTTTGATTGCTAATTGGACTGTCGCGTGTGGGTGGTGGTGGTGGGTGGCTGGCCGCGGGGCGTAGGCGCGCGACAAGATCCCCAAGACGCAGACGGTGCGGCTGCTCTTCCAGCCCGCCGAGGAGTCGCCCGGCGGCGCACCCCTCATGATCGAAGAAGGTGCGGCGACCACCCCACCTTACTCAATCTCTCCCCTCCCCCCTAACTTCTCTTTTCACCGGTGCAAAGGCTGCCTTGATGGAGTGGACGAGGTGTACGGCATGCACAACTGGCCCACCGTCGAACTCGGCACGCTTCTGTACGCCGGCACCCCCTGAAATCGTGTGTCGTGTGTTGTCGTCGTGTGTCGTGTCGTATCTTCGTTACTTACGTTTGAACTGCTGCGGGGTAGGACGAAGGCGGGGCCGGTGATGGCCCACACCTCGCGATTCGAGGTGGTCATCAAGGGCAAGGGCGGCCACGGCTCTCAGCCCCACGTGCGCTTCCTCTTCCCTTTTTCCTCCCCTTCGAGACGCGGCTGACACGACACGACACGACACGACACACAGCAAACGGTGGACCCGATCGTGTGTGCGGCGACGTGCGTGTCGTCGCTGCAGACGGTGATCTCGCGCAACGTGTCCTACGCCGACCCGGCGGTGCTCTCGGTGTGCTTCCTGCACGGCGGGGAGGCCTTCAACGTCATCCCCGACACCTGCCGCTTCGGCGGCACCATCCGCGACCTCTCCCCGGCCGTGTTCGACACCATCAAGCAGCGCCTCACCACTATCGGTACCGCACACGCGTCACCGCACACGCACACCGCACACACCGCGAGCCAGCGGCGCTGATGTCTTGTGGGCGTGTGCGAATGTGCGTGCAGTGGAGCAGACGTGTGCGGCGTACGGGTGCGAGTGCGAGGTGGACGTGCAGTCGCGCTATCCGGTGCTGGTCAACAGCGAGGCCGAGAACGACCACGTCGTGCGCCTCGCCAAGCGCTTCTTTGGCCCCGACAAAGTGGGCGATCGCCTCTTGCCCATGCTCGCTGCCGAGGTACAATCACACGCACACGCACCACCGCACACGCACTCATCGCTGTTGGTTTGTTCGCGATCAGGACTTTGCGTACTACTTGGAGAAGAAGCCCGGTTGTTTCTTCTTCCTGGGCACGCAGGAGGAGGGTCGCACCAACGCCCTCAACCACTCGTCGGACTTTGAGTTCAACGACAGCGTCATCCCCAGCGCCGTCGCCTTTTGGGTCCGCCTCGTCGAGGACCGCCTCAACGTCTCCCTCTTCCCTTGAGGTTTCTCAAAGGCCTTGAGGTTTATGTTGCGCCCCAATCGAAGAAAACGCTACTGCGAGCCAATGGGAAATTATCATTATTGGCCGAGACAATGTTTGTCATATATCCTGTGTGTTTCTATTCCCCTGTTGGCCGAAGAGAATGTCCTACACTTTTCTCTTGTCGACTTTCTATGTCCTTCTCCTCTTTCATTCTTCAACTCCACTCAGATTCACACTAGCAATGCTCGCTACGCAAACCAACTCTACATCATCTTCTTCCTCTTCCGAGCGCCGTCTCGCCGGCAAGGTGGCAATCGTGACCGGCAGCTCGCGCGGCCTGGGCGCCGCCATCGCCAAGCAGCTCGCGGCAGAGGGCGCCATCGTGGCCGTCAACTATGTCAACGGCGCCGACGCCGCCCAGGCCGTGGTGGCCCACATCGTCGACCGCGGGGGCCAGGCCCACGCCTTCCAGGCCGACGTGGCCCAGCGGGCGCAGGTCTTTGACCTGGTCGACCAGGTGGTCAAGCGCTGGGGCCGCCTCGACGTGCTGGTCAACAACTCGGGCGTCCTGTCAGTGGGCCTGCTGGCCGACGTGACCGAGGAGGAGGTGGACCGCTTGCTTGCGGTGAACTTCAAGGGCACCCTGTGGGGCATCCAGGCGGCTTCCAAGGCGCTCACCTCCGGCGGTGCCATCATCAACGTCTCCAGCATCGCTCCCAGGACCGCCGCCCCGGTGCGTTGAAAGTTGTGTCGTGCGTGTCGTGCGTGTCGTGCGTCGTGCGTCGTGCGTGTCGTCTGAAGACAATCAAAAAATGTGCAGAGGGGAGGAGCGTACTCGGCAACAAAGGGGGCGGTCGATGTGCTGACGAAGACGGCGGCCAAGGAGCTGGGGCCGCGGGGCATCCGCGTCAACTCAGTCGCGCCGGGCGTGATAGAAACGGACATGGCCGACACGCTCCCGGCCGAGTTCAAGGCCGCGGCCAAGGCCCAGACCCCGCTCGAGCACCGCTTCGGCACCGCCGAGGAGGTGGCCCAGACCGTGGCCTTCCTCGCCAGCCCGCAGGCCAGCTGGGTGACAGCCCAGAACATCGAACTCGCTGGCGGCGTGTAGTTGTCAGAAACGAGCGAACATGGTGTGTTTGACCAAACGCACAATCATAGGGGCTTGTTGCAATAGGTGACTGTCGACAGGTACTGGGGGTGTAGCTCACATGGTAGAGCGCTCCGTTCGCATCGGAGAGGCAGCGGGATCGATACCCGTCACCTCCAGACATTCTTTTGCCTGTTGCGAAAGAAAACACGCCTGAATATATCTTGATCCGGACTTATCAGTCAAATTTTGACACAGTAGCCACCGGCAGGCTCAGAGGCTGTCGCCCACCCAAGTAATGGAGAGCGAGAGTGTGGCCCTACCTCCCACGGTCCGTTTTTGCCTCCATAGCCTCCCAAAAAACCGATCTTCACTTCAATGCTGTAATACTCAATTTGATGTATATTACACGATTAAAATATTATATTTTTTAATTATAATCGTGTAATAAATAATGCAACTGTAATACATCATGCCTACCTGCTTTTCCATTTCATTATATGTAAAAACTTTTTTAATTTACTTTACCTTTGCTTCGTTCAAAGCAGCGGGTCGACCTGCAAGCACGGGACGGCAGCCCCGCGTTGCCGCCACCGCCGCCGGCCAACCTGCGCGGGTTCCTGAAGAAGCAGGGTCCGGGCTTCTCCTCCAAGTGGCAGCTGCGGTGGTTCGAGCAGAAGGGCAACCGCCTGTACTACTACAAGCCCTCGTCCCTCTCCTTCTCCATCACCTCCGCCGACCTGGGCGATGCCGACGCCGGCGACCTCGACCTGACGATCGACGACAACGACAACAGCAACCCGTCGTCGCCTTCGATGTCGTCGCCCAGAGCCACGTCGCCGCCGACGCGGTCGCTGTCAGAGCCGCGGTTTAGAAAGTCAGGCGGCGGCATCAACGTGTCGTCGGGCCGCGGCATGAAAGAGATCGCAGAGAGCGACAAGAAGAAGCAGAAGAAAGAGAAGAAAGAGAAGAAGAACAAGATCAAGAAAGAAGAGAATGGCGCGGGGAAGGCAGATGGCGATGACAGTGATGATGTCGGTGATGATGAGAATGGCAACCATGCTGATGGTGGTGGTGGTGGTGATGATGACGGTGATGAGGAGCAGCCGCCGATGCCGAATCCGCGCGGGTTCATCGAGCTGCGGAAGGTGTCGGCGATCGCGGGGCGCGCGAACGACATCAACGCGGCGAAGAACCTCGAGAAGTACCACTTCTACTTCGACCTCTACACCGCCGAGCGCGTCTTCCGCCTCGCCGCCTCCACCGAAGTACCCACCGCACACGCCACACGCCATCGCACACGCACCAAATAACACTCACATATGCGTTTCGTGCGCGTCGTGCGTGTCGTGCGTGTCGATAGGAGCACTATCTGTACTGGAACGAGGGCCTGAAGAGGTGGAAGCGCCACACGTCGTCTTTGCTGCCTCCGCTGCAGTTGACGCCTCCACTCTCGGCTTCGCCCGGCATCCCCTCCTCCTTTGGGTCCGACACTTCCACATCTTCTTCATCATCGTCACCCTCCTCCTCTTCATCGTCGTCATCGTCATCGTCTTCGTCTTCGCTCTCCACATCGTCGTCGTCGCTCTCTGTGGGACTTCTGGCCCCGTCTCCCAACTCGCCCCTGTACTCGCCCTTCTCGCTGGCCCTGCCGCCCCAGGCCACCTACCCTCGTCGTCGCTGTCATCGTCGCTCTCGCCCATGTCCTCCCCGGCCGTCCAGCGGCTCGCCGACCTGTCCCTCGACGCCAGGTACTGCCGCCACCCTGAAGAGCGTTGCTGACATCAGCACTGTTGATATATTTCCATCAATATGTATATCAGGGACGAGCCCGATTGGACGCGGAAGAACACCAAGTTTGGTTACACCTCCATGCGGTATATATTATGACACCTCCACTACTGTGTTGTTGCATTGCAATTAATATTTTGTTATTTTAATTTTTTTATATCCAATCGCGTCGTGACAAGGGAGGACAGGGCCTCGTCCCACCGGCGCGGGTTGGGCCTCGGGTCGATGGGATCGGGCAGGCCGCTGGCGGCGGCGGCGGAGGACAAGCAGCTGCGTCGCGGCCGCTCCGTCCGCAGCACGCGCGACTTTATGCTGCGGACGCAGCCTCTGCCGTCGTCGGCCTCGGCCTTATCGTCGGCGTCCATGCCCTCCCTCCCGCTCCTCGCCCCGGCGGCCAGCGACGATCGAAGCCGCGAACTGCTCCTCGAGCGCGAGAAGGACCTCCAGGAGCTCCTCGCCCTCAAGGTACCTATTTATCATTCCTCTCTTTTTATTTTCTTTTAAAAAATTCATATGAACATTTTACACAAATCAATGACACTCATTTTTTCAATTTAATGATAATAATAATAATACAATATTAGGGCAAAGAAATCGCGCAGTTGAAGGAGGAGCTGGCGCGTGAGAGCCGACAGGCCGAGGTGGAGCCGGCGCGGGCCTCGAACTCGAGCGACGCGGTGCTCACCCAGCGCAAGGCGACCAACTTCATCGGCACCCGCGGCGGCCCGGCCCCAATGCCGACGACGCCGACGCCGACGCCCGACGCGGCGGCTCTCAGGATCGCGTCGGAGGCGGCGCGGCGGCTGGCGGACGAGCTGGCCCGGGAGCGGAGCGAGGCCTGCAGTGGCGCATCGCGGCCAAGGAGACCGAGCTGGCCCTCAAGCAGGAGCTGCTCGAGCGCGAGATGGTCATCAAGCACCTCCACTTCGTCATCGACGACCTCGACAAGCAGCAGCAGCAGCAGCAGCAAGATGTCGACAACGCCAACAACAGCGGCGATGTCGACACTGTCGCTACTGTCGACGAGCCCGTGGCCGCGGTTGTCGACAGTGTTGACGACTCGATGGTGGCGGCCGCGGCGGTCGCGGCGACTGGGAAGGAGTGGGGCCGGGAGAGCAGGCGGCGGGAGAAGAAGGAGGAGAAGGAGGAGCGCGAGCGCGAGAAGCGGGAGCAGAGGGAGCAGCGCGAGCGCGAGAAGCGGGAACACCGCGCGTCGCTGGGCGGAAGCGGTAGCGGGAGTGGTAAGGCCGGGCGAAAGAAGGAGAGCAAGGCCACCTACGAGGAGGCGCGCAGGCAGCTCGAGCAGGAGCGCAAGGAGCATCGCCTCGCCTCCAATTTTCTGCGATCACAGGTACCGCACACGCACACGCCGCACACACGCACAGACGCACGCACCGCACACGCACATGCTAAAGGATTGGTGGGGGAACAGTGCGAGCTGTTGGAGGCGCAAAAGGTGGCGGCGGAGGAGAGCTTCGCGCAGTTGCGGCAGACCCTGGAGAAGGAAATCGTCGACGCGCGCACCCGGTGCCTCGAACTCGAGAGACTCCGCTTCGCTCCCGTACGCTCCCATTTCTCGCACTTTCGTGCGTCGTTGTGCGTCGTGCGTCGTATCGTGCGTCGTATCGTGTGTCGTGTATCGTGTGTCGTGTGTCGTGCGTCGCGTGTCGTGTTAATTGGGTGATGGGCCGACAGGAGGAGGTCGGGGACAGCCGCCTGGGGCACTTACGCCACCACACAGGGCCGGCCGCACTCTCCCACCGACCGTCGGCCGACGCCGGCGCCGACTGAGAGACCACAGGCGCATGTTCTTATTTTTAAAATATATGTACCACCAATTACATTCGCGTATCGAACGCAACACGACACGACAAGCAACGTCAAGAGGACGCCATCAGCTCGCTGAGCGTCACCACCTCGAATCCGTTCTGCAATTTTGAAAGTGTGAGGTGAGATGTGAAGAAAGAACGAAGAACGAAAAAGAACGAAGAACGAAGAAAGAAGGTACCTCTTTGAGGTGGGGCAGAACGGATTTGAGTACGTCGATGGTGAAGCGTCGCTCCTTGCGGCCGTCGTGCACGATGATGACCGACCCGTCCCGCACCTTCCACTTGATGTATCGACTGTGTGGTGTGGTGTGCACACCGTTATCAGTGGCAACCGCACGACACACACACCACCGCACACGCAAGGGTACCTGATGACGGTCGCGTTTTTGATGTTGACGTCGAACGGGTAGCAGTCGCCGAGCGCCACCGTGTAGCCGTGCGCGTTGGCGGCCTTGATCATCTCCCGATTGTACCACCCTACCACACACCAACCACGACGTCAGGTCAGTGTTGTGCTGCGTGTCGTGCGTGCGTGTGCTGTGACATTACCGCAGCCTGGTCGGAACCACTTGACGGGGCGTTGGTGCATGGGCTGGAACGAGTCCAGCAGCTCCTCCACCGCCAGCAGCTCCGTCTCAAAGTCCTTCGGCGACAGCTTGATCCTGTATCGCATGTCGCACACATCAGCGTGTGCGGTGTGTGCGGTGTGTGCGATGCAGCGTGTGCGGTGGGTGACGTTACGTGGCCATGTCGTGCATCATGTGGTTGCCGAGCTCGTGTCCCTCGTCGACCATGCGGCGCAGGAGGGCCTTGGGCGCGGCCGCCACCTGCGCGCCGATGCAGAAGAAGGTAGCGCGGCACTCGTGACGCCGCAGCTCGTCAAGCAAGTAGGGCGTCACCTCCCCGTGCGGCGCGTCGTCGATGGTGATCGCCACCCGCCGCCGCCGCTGCGTTGCCGGGCCGCTGCTGATGAGCGGCTCGTGCTCAGAAGATGAAGAAGATGAAGAAGATGGGGATGAAGAAGATGGAGATGAAGATTTGAAAAAGATGACGCGCTGGGGGAGGGTGGCCCAGGAGATGAAGCGGAGGAGCCAACGGGGATGAAGCCAAGCCGTCAGCAGCAGGAGCACCACAGCCAACAGCACCACGAGAACCACGCCACCGATCCAAGCCGCTACTTCTTCCATTTATTATTATAAAATAAATGAAAATAAAATAATAAAAAAATGAAGAAATATAAATATGTGACTTTAATTTGTGTTGCGTGCAGTGAAAAGATGGCCAAAACACTTCTAAGAAGTTAGCTTTGCTGTTGTGTTGTTTTATTGTTGAGGTCGCAAGAGAGGAAAGAGAGATGGAGGTCTACACGGAAGCTCAAGCAAGCAAGATGAAGGTTCGAACTAGAAGAACTAATAAGAGGGTTTATTCGTTAATTCTTTTTTGGGGGGGCATTGTTGCAGGTTCCGGAGCTGAAGGAAGCCCTCAAGGCAAGGGGTCTTGCCACTTCCGGCACCAAACCCGCCCTCATCGCCCGCCTCATCGCCGGTACTTAACTTCAATTTATAAATAATAACATTACAATTCTCTTCATACCCATTTATATAATCAATCATACTAATATATTATTATTATTATTATTTACATATCAATGATGCAGGGTGATGCGGCGCCGGCCAAGGGAGCCACCAAGCGGAAGAGGAAGGACGACAGCGAAGATGAAGATGAAGACGATGACGACGGCGAACAAGCGGCCAAGAAGGACGAGGACAGCCGTCCCGCCAAGAAGGGCAAGGCCAAGAAGGCCTCGAGCGACGACGAAGATGAAGATGATGCGAAGGAGGAGGCCAGCGGCGGCGGCGGCGGCGGCGGCGGTATTGTCGAAGCGCTGGTCGACGACGGTTGGAAGGAGCTCCTCTCGGTGAGAAACATCTTTCCAGCCTCTTTTTTTTTCGCCTCCCGGGCGATCCGACTCACACGCACGACCGCACACACTTCACCGCACACGCACACGCACACACTCCACCGCACACGCACACCTCGACAGAGTGAGTTCGAGAAGCCCTACTTCAAGAAGATCCTTCAGTTCGTGGAGGGAGAGAAGAAGAAGACCATGGTCCACCCGCCGGATCACGTGCGGGACTCCTCCGCACACGCCACACACGCCACACACGCCACACGCGTCACCATCGCACACGCCACACACACGAGTGGCTAACCTAAAAAAAACCTGTACAGGAGGTGTTGAACGCGTTCAACTACACGCCTTTCGACCAGGTGCGGACCTCCTTGCCGACCTCATCACGCAGATCGCGCCCTTCTGACAACTTGTGTCGTGTCGTGTCGTGTCGTGTCCGTGTCGTTATGTCGTTGGTCGTGTCACGTTATTATGTGCGCGAACAGGTGAAGGTGGTGATCATCGGACAGGATCCGTACATGAGGCAGGGCCAGGCCCACGGCGTGTGCTTCTCCGTCAAGAAGGGTGTGAAGATCCCGCCCTCGCTCAAGACCATCTACAACGTACCGTCGCACATGCACACCGCATACCGCACACGCACCGTATACCGCACAAACGCACACACCTCACCGCGCACACACCGCATCCCGCATGCACGCACACGCCGCGGCCACGCGGTGTGCTGACGTCGGCGTGTGTGTATCGACAGGAATTGAGCACCGATATCAAGGGCTTCAAGGCGCCCAACCACGGCTACCTCGAAAAGTGGGCTCGCCAGGGCGTCCTCATGATCAACGCCACGTACACGCGCCTAACCACGATACACGATACACGACACGCATGGCACACGACATATGGCACACGACACACGCATACATTCTCAAGTGCGGGCTGGGTGGTCTGACGTGTGCCGATGTCTGCCACGCAGGCTGACCGTGAACGAGGGCAAGGCCAACTCCCACGAGAAGTGCGGTTGGCAGACCTTTACGGACCGCGTCCTCGCGTACGCCATCCCCCTCTGGCCCGTCCCTCGTCGCTTTCCAGCTGCTTACATGTGTGTGCGGTCTGCGTGTACGGTCTGCGTGTGCGGTGTGCGTGTGTGCGGTTGCAGGCTCGTTAATGAGAAGAAGGAGGGGGTGGTGTTCCTCCTCTGGGGCGGGTTCGCCATCAAGAAGGCCAAGGACGTCAACAAGAAGAGGCACCACGTCCTCGAGGCGGCCCACCCCTCGCCCCTGGTACGCACTCTCACAAACACAACAAACCGCATACGTGCCACCGCATACGGCTCACAATCTTGTGTGTGTGTGTGTGTGTATGTTGCGTGTTGTGTGTTGCGTGTTGTGTGTGTTGTGTGTGTTGTGTGTGTGTTGTGTGCAGGCGGGCGGCAAGTTCCTGGGCTGCAAGCACTTCTCCAAGTGCAACGAGCTCCTGGAGCAGATGGGCAAGGAGCCCATCGACTGGACCCTCGGGCCCTGACCTCTCTCTACGAAGTCACAACCAAGCATTTTGTAGTCTTTACCCCCCCCCCAAACATATCAATGTTGTTAACATGTTTCATCAACAGATTCGGAAGACCCAAATACGATTGTGTTGCATACAACACCAGACATGAGGAGGACGTGTAGACGTTGGTGATGCCATTTAATTCTTTAGAAAATGGGGCCGGTGCCGGAGAAGGGGAAGCGGCGGTCGCTCTTGAGGTAGCGGGCGATGGCGGGCAGGCTCGCGATGCGCTCGTGGAAGGCCTTGAGCAGCGGCACCTGGCTGGCCGCCCACTCCTCGGGGCACTGGAACGCGATCCCGTCCAGCACGTGGAACACGCACAAGTCCACGTACGAAAGCTCCTGCACGACACGACACACGACACGACCGCACACACGTTAAAATAAATAAAAACAAAACAAAACAAGATAAACAGAATGAAATAAATAAAATAATAATAATAAATAAAGTTGCACCTGGCCGATGAAGAAGGCGCGGCCGTCGTAGTTGCGCTGGAGGGCGGCCTCGAAGAAGGCGAGCCACTTGGGGAGGCGCTTGGTCTTGTAGTACTGCACGAACGGCTCCGTCTCCTCCTTCTGCTGCAGGTAGCCCCCGTTCTTGTCGATCGCGTGCCTTGCCACCGCACACAACACAACAACAACGACACACACACACACACACCGCACACATCGCACACGATCCGTCATTCATGCGCAAGAGAGTGCGTTGGACAGGGCTGGTAGGTACCAGGCGTCGTGCCCCTCGGCCACCAGGTCGACGACGCCGGCCAGCAGCATTTCGGCCTGGTACCGGTCGCGCTCGTGCCGCGGGTAGAGCTCCCCGCCACTCAGCCTCTTCGCCATGTAGCTGCGCTCACCACCCGTCAGACACGACGCACACGAAACGCAGGACACGACACGACACACGACACCGACACACGACACACACGACACACGCACGACACGTGGGGCGTGAGTACCGGATGATGACGGGGGTTTGGGAGAGGAAGAAGTCGCCGTGGGCGATGGCGGGGAAGGCGAAGAAGGGCTTGCCCGGGGCGTAGTTGAGCGGCGCCACCTCCCGCCACGTCTTCTCCGCGAACACGTCCTCGTACGCCGTTCCTAAAACATAAATAAACAATAAATAAACAATACACATATTTCTTTTATATTTATGGAAATGTACTCCATAAATATACAATATAAAATAAAAATATAAAAACAGAGCTTGTGGTTGGTGTACCGGTGGCCTCGAAGAGGAGCCGCATGAACTCGCCGCGGCCAGGCATGCCCGGCCAGTAGAATAGGCGCCAGCCCTCGTCTGTGGAAGATGATGAAGATGAAGAAGATGAAGATGTGGGAGAGTTGTGCAGGGCCGCCTCTACAAAGTCGGGCAGGGGCGGTTGGTGGCCGCCCGGCGGCGGTGGGCTGCGGCTGCGGCTGCGGCCACCGGCAGCGGGTGCGGGTGCGGTGCGCAAGTAGCGGCTCGCCAGGAACGCGCCGAGTGCAGCCCCACTCGCCAGCGCCGTCACGACCACCGCCACCCCCTCCCTCGAGCTGGTCACCTTCATCATTGTCTTTCTTAGGTTGTTGCGGCCAAACAGATGATATCTAATCAAAAAAGTACAGTCCTTACCAATAAATAACTTGAAAGTTCGGGCCGAAGCCGGAGCCGACAGCGCGTACCGGCGCTTCCAGAAAGAACGAACGAAATGGAAATTGTATTGTACGGCGATGAGCTACTGGGTGGAGATGGTGTTGAGCTGATCCCTGATTCGGCCCAACCCCTCCAGCATCGTCTCCAACCTGTGTACGTACGCCAACCAAACATCATCAGCACTTAACTCATAAAAACTATCATACATTGTCGTCGACACATAACAAGAGATCGAACGGAACAAGAAAGAGATGGCTGGCGTACGTGGCCCGGTCGAGCTCGAAGGTGACGTTCTCGTGTTGTGTCTCTTCGTCCACTCGCGAGGGCGACTTCTCGACCTGCAGCTGCACGAGGACGGTGGGCACGCTCATGCGGCCCCGCTCCGATGCGCTCTTCACGTCGATGCGCCAATCAATCTCAGCCTGCACCACAACGAGAACGCGTCAGCCCACCACTCTCCCGCTAACGTGTGTTGTGCGCTGTGCGCTGTGTGTGCGTGTGCGATGTCAGAGGGGGACACGCACGAGTTTGGGGAGGGAGATGGTGTTGGCGCCCGACGCGGCCTCGCGCCTCCAGGCAGGCGCGTTCTGGGCCACCACCTGACACAGCAGCTTGCCCAGATTGGCGTGGAATCCTGAGAATGTGAATGCATTCACGTTCGTCAGCGACATGCCCAGGCGCCTGGCCTCTTGGCAACAAAAGAGAGAAAAGAGAGGTACCGGCCGGGAAGAGTTCGGCGACGGCTTCGACCGAGGTGGCGTCCTCGAACACCGCTCGTGCAGCCAACGCGCTCATGCTCTCCACCACCTTGGAACCGGATTTATTCATTTCATTCAATTAAAATAAAATTTTATTTAATTCATTTTTGGTTTTATTTTATTCCTTTTATTGTGTGAAATAAATGGGAAAAGATGAGAATGGGGCGTGGTACCTTGAGGGCCTCGGGGGCCTCGATTTGAAGGGCCGCGGCGGTAGCCTCGACGAGTTTAGGCGGGGGCGGATGAACGTGCCGCGCCTTGTAGGCGGCAGCGAACATCTCCTCGACGGCCTTGCGCGAGGGCGCCTTCAGCAGATGCTTGAAAGGTACGAACACGCTCGCCTCCAACTCTTCCATTCCTTTGCAAGCACTTGATTTTAAATCAAAAATCGCCCCGCGACACAAATGATTGAAAAAAATCCAGTGCGCCGCGAATTCTCTGCGCGGTTTTCTTTTTTCTTTTGCATTTTCCTTGTTCGACTTTTCTTGTGTGGACTTTTTAGGCCAATGGCGGGCTGCGTCCCAAAGAGAGACAAGCCAGTTGCGCAAAGATCGTTCGCTCCCAGACCCCTTCGAAAATCACTTGGATAAGGGACCTTCCACGACTTCGCCGATCTCTGTTCCCTTCCATCTCGACACCGCCGCCCTCTGCTTCTCTGCTTGCTTTCTTCTACGTTCATTGGACACACTGCCCTTGCTTTTTTGTGAAGGTAGAGACCTCCCTCTCCATCATATCATCTACCATCGATCAACTCCAGTCTCCATCCTTGCTTTACTTCTGATGTTCGCCTTTTCTGCGTTCTACATCATCTAGAACATCGATGACTTACTAATCTTTCCCTCTTTCTCGGGGGTAGAAGAAGAAGAAGATGACAGAAGACCAACCAGTCAAATGTGTGGTCGTCGGTACGTTCCTCTTCCCTATCAACGCCATCAGTCCGTCTCTCCCAACTCGGTTAAAACGCTCATCACTTCTTGTACGCATCACGGAAGGTGACGGCGCCGTGGGCAAGACCTGCATGTTGATCTCACACACCGAGAAGAAGTTCCCCAGAGAGTACGCCCCCCCCAAACATCTTCATCCCTCCCTCGAATCCTCAAGAAGATAAATGATATGGAGAACGTTGCACGTCAACCAGTAGTTGAGCGTGGGTTTGTCATTGTACGTCTTCTTCTTCTTCTTCTTTCGACTAACCAGCGAGGGGCTTTGTAGGTATGTGCCTACGGTCTTTGATAATTACGAGACACACGTCACCGTGGAGGGCAAGGAGGTCAAGTTCTCCCTCTGGGACACGGCAGGTACTGCTGTTACTGTTCTGTCGTCATGGCAACGCCCAGAGGTTGTGATGGGACTGAGCATATATGACGATACCTTCACATATGTGCAGGCCAGGAGGCGTATCAGCGGATACGAACGCTGTCCTACCCGAAGACGGACATCTTCCTCCTCTGCTTCTCCGTCGTCAGCCGCGACTCCTACGACAACGTCAAAGAAACCTGGCTGCCCGAGGTACCCCGTCGTTGCGTGTTGCGTGTCGTGTGTCGTGTGTGTCGGTGTGGAATGACTGATCGTGTCTCACCATGGTGGCTCGGTTGCAGTTGAGGCATCACTGCCCGTCGGTGCCGATCATCCTGGTAGGCACCAAGATCGATCTCAGGGAAGACGAACAAACGGGCGAGAAGCACCCAACACCCGTCACCACAGAACTCGGTACTCTTTCCATCGCACACACACGACACACACGACACACACGACGCACACTACACACACGACACACACGACACAGATGGTGACCCCCATACGTTGCGGATCTGTTGCAGGGCAAAAGCTGGCCAATCGAGATCAAGGCGGTGAAGTACCTGGAGTGCTCGGCCCTCTCGAGGAAGGGCCTCAAGACCGTGTTCGACTTTGCCCTGACCTACGTGCTGAGCGCCGACATGAGGGAGGCCCATGCCCAGATCCAGGCCCCCAAGAAGAAGTCCTGCTCCCTCTTCTAAGAAGCGCGATCGATCTAGACCATGACGACGCGATGGCGACGAAGAACGAAAGCGAAAACGAAGAAAAAGCGAAGAACGAAAGAGGAGGGGGAGAACGTAGAAAGAGGACATGTGGATGGTGATGATGAAGATGAATGGATGGGGCGGGCATGTGCCTCGAGACTGAGAGGAGGTGGTGTGTGTGTGGGGAGGGAGGCATAACGCGAGGGCACGTCACATTGTACAACCAAAAAAACAACTGAAGATCAACCAGCCAACAAAAAGAACATTACATCAGAGGCGGTCAGCCCTTCTTAATTGAGAACCACCGTGCTACGTCGCAGGTCAGCTGGCAACGTTGTTCTCTTCGGCGTTGCGCACTCACTTGCCCGCAGCGCCCTGATGAGTGCAGAACGGGTCAGACGACAGAGAACGGTGGTGATGATGTTGGCGATGATGGTGATGACGAAGAAGGTGTAGAGGGCAAGAGGGGGCAAACCTTGATGGAATAGTTGGAGGGGACGACGAAAAGTGATTCGTCGAGTTCCGTTTCCTCGTACTTGCCAAAGGAGGCCAAGCCCGAGAGTGTCGGGAAGACGGGCACCTCTGCGTCATGTCGTGGTTTTGAGTCGTCAGCGATCACAGCCCGACGATCCAGACCAGATGAATTGGTTGGTTGCAAGGTGGGAGGTGAGAGGAGCTTACCGACTTTGACGGGGAAGCCGTCGGTGGGCAGGAGCTTGACAAAATCCTGGAGCTTCTGGAAGTGCTTGTTTCGTGGCGAGAGGACCTCGAACACGGGCATCAGGTCTTCCACCTTCCTCGGGAAATCAGCCGACAGCCACAAGGTCCTGCCCCATTGATAATTGTTATATGTGTGAGCAATGAGAAAAAAGTGGTGTGTGGTATGTGGTGTGTGGTGTGTCGTACCCCTTGAAGCAGCGCTTCTTCTCGCTGATGAACTCTGAAGGATACGAGAGCCCTTCGCCTTTCATCCCTGCGTGCCGACAGAACAGCTTAGGTTTCAGAATGTGCTGCGCACGCACGCTTTTGTTGTGTAGCGTGTGCGTGTGCGGTGGTGCGTGAGCGTGTGCGGAAATTTGTACCTTTGTCCATGTCCTTGGACGAGGTGGAGAAGTAGGTCTCGTAGTCCATGTTGCCAAAGGGATCTTCCTGCGGGAACGGGTGTCCCTTCTTCTTCTTTTTCGAGTTTCGGTGGCGCGTGATGTACTCGAATCCGTCCACCTCGTACAGCTTGGCGTCCCATTCTCCCACCTGCGTGCGGTGTGTGCGGTCGTGCGTGTGCGATAAGCCTTTCGTTGGCCAACTCCAAAGCGATGTTGTGAGTCAACGTACGGTTTCTCGTTTCTCTCCCCAGAGCCAGCCCATCTTGGGCGAGAACGTGATCTTCTCCGTCCGCGGCATCGGTCGTAGAAGGCTGTGCACCATCACCTGCGCGAACATATGCAACACTTTGGCGGTCAGCTTACAGGGAGAGTTGTGTGTGTGTGGTGTGGTGTGTGTGTGTGTGGTGTGTGTGTGTGTATGTGGTGTGTTTCACGTGCCTCGTTGACGTCCTTGTTGAGGTCCGCCTTGTTGAGTCCGGCCAAACTTTGCATGGCGTGTTCGATTGTCTTGTTGTCGTGGTCCAGGATCATCACTTGCCCACCTGGAGTGCAGACGGTTGTCAGAAGGTGCGATCTATGACGACAACTGCATTAACGTCCAAGCAAGGCTGGGAGATATCATCTTCGTACCATCTTCGCCCTTGAACAAGATGGAGATGTTGCCTCGCATCCACTTCATGTTCTCGAACCCCACGAGCGTTGTGTCTACTCGAATAGATGCTCCTCGCTTCCACACCTGTGACGCGATCACCGAAGGTGAGTGGGTGCTGAGAGCGCTAGTGTTGTGTCGTGTGTCGTGTGTCGTGTCTGCGTGTGTGGTGTGTGTGTGTGTGTGTGATGGTGGCACACACCTTGTACGTGTCCCACGGACAGAGGCGTGAGACGAGGGGCACCCAGCTCTTGAACTCCCAGTGTATCTCCATGTAGAAGTCGGGAAGCTGCGTTGTGGTGTCACCAACAAGGGCCACACGTCAGAACATTTGAAGGAGGAGGTGAGGAACAAGAAGGAGAAGAAGAAGAGGAGAGAAGTTGGTGGGAGCTCTGAAACCTTGTGCAGGGCGGTGGTGAGGTGGGGCGTTCGCTTTACGAATTCATCGTTGACGTGGTCCTTGACGGCGAGCATGATGTCCATCACCAGCTTGCGATCGCCTGACGCGACGGCCTCTTGCAGGGGCGACCACATGCTGCCATTCTTGAACGTTGGGTCGGCCCCGCGATCGAGCAGCAGATGAACGATGTCGCGGTAACGAAAATGAATGGCCAGATGGAGAGGCGCGTTGCCGTGGCAATCGCGTTCGTTGATGTCCAGCTCTGAATCCTTCGATTGGCAATCGAGCAGCTCCTTCAATTTGTCCACATCGCGCCGCCATACGGCCTTGTGTAGCGCGTAGGTGCCATCTCCCGTCTTCGTGTCTGTGTCATCGGCAATCATGTTTACAAATTACTTCGCGGCTCGAGTAGAAAATTGGTCGAATCCTTCCCGTGCCAATCAGAGCTCTCCACAGGCGTTCTGTGTCTTGTGCCACGTCGAAGGCGATGTCGTCAATTCGATGGATAGTGATGTTGTAATGCGTCCACTGCAGGTTTTTGTATTTGTCTTTCTTTCTTTCTCTTTCTTGTGGAAATTCCAGACCAAACACCGATCAGTGCAACGGCACACATCACAGAACAAGATGGCCACAACACTCAGGCTGGGCAAATCGCACTACGAGGCGCTGCTTCCTCAGCTTGAGGAGATGGGCTGGTCGTCGGCCGATGCGCACCAGGTTTATTCTATTTCCATCCTCCTCATCCAGAGCATTTGACCATTCTGTAGGTTGTTCAACTTAACACCCCCCCTTCTCTGCACAGGCTCTGCAGGCCACAGGTGCTCGCGACCTCGCCTCAGCCATCGATTGGTGACGTCCAACCTCTGCACACAAATTATTTATAGTTTTAGTTTACTTTTTTAATCATTTTTAATTCTCTTTTTCAGGCTCGTGGCGAGACCGGCCAGCGGCGAAGGTGGCGTCGTGGAGCCGACGCCGTACCAGGCCCCACCGGCCGTGGTCGTGCCCGTGCCCGCCTCCTCGTCTCTGTCGGCGCCGTCGGCGGCCCTGGCCCCGGTGGCGCCCGCCGGCGGTGCGGAGAAGAGCGAATACGAACGGAAGCAGCGCGAGCTGGAGCTCCGCAAGGCGCGCGAGGAGAAGCGACGGAAGGAGGAGGAGCAGCGACGCATCAAAGAACACATCAAGGACATGAAGCTCGACCGTGCACGCAAGGTTGACCCCCTTGCGCCCGCACGCGTGTCGTGTGCTGTGTGCCGTGTGTGCGCTCTTTCTGATGGCGTGGCGTGGCGTGGCGTGCATAGTACAATCGAGGTGGCGGCGCGACGACAGGGCGGGCGCCGGTGCCCACCGCGAGCGGTTCCGCGCCATCGACACCAACGCCGGCGGCTTCTGCTTCGGCCGCCTCGTCGTCGCCTGTGGCTCTGCTTCAGGTGCCTCTTCGCCACCGCCCCGTTCTCCTCACTAGCATCCATCGCGCAGAGTCGGCCAGTGCACTGACCTTCGTTTCTTACCTCCCACGCGCACACGCGCACCACCGCACACACACACCGCACTCTCGCTCGCGAACAGATTCGATTGCCCACCGGCACCACAGTCAAGCACGAGTTTGCGTCGACGGACACACTCGGTAATCGTCACTTCACACGCTGAGCTGTGCTATGTGCCGTGACCGTGCGGCGTGTGTTTACTGCGTGTCGTGTGGCTCACGCTTGTTGGGTGTGTGTTGTTTGGCAGGGGCGGTGTATGAGTTCGTGTCGCAGTCCACGGGCCGGGACGTGGCCAACTTCCTGCTCCTGCAGCCGGGCATCCCCAAGGTCGAGTACCCGATCGAGACCGCCCTCACCACCACCCTCGCACAAGCTGGTACGCACACGCACGACCGCACACGCACGCGGTGCTTAGGCAATGGCGTGCAGAGCTGGTGCCGCGCGGGAGCATCACGGTGATGAATCGGGAGGACAAGGGCGTGGTGCGGGGCGCCGAGGCCGAGCCTGCCATGCACTTCCGCCGCGTACGGTACCGCCACGCAGGCGACGACGACGACGAAGACGAAGGGGAGCTCAACGCCGATGCCGTCGACACCGACGCAATGAGCTACGAGGTATGTGACATCACCGTGTCATGTGTCGTGACGTTTGTTGTGTGTGTGTGTGTGTGTGTGTGTGTGTGTGTGTGTGTCGTGGCTTCTGTCGTGCTAATCGGAGCAACGAAACTCCCATGCCCACAGCAATTGCTGGCCCTGGAGGAGCGAATAGGGGAGGTGGGGAAGGGCCTGAGCAAGCAGGTCCTGGCCACGCTGCCCACCTTCACCTACGACTCCTCCGTCTCCGTTCTCGGTGATCCCATGTACGCCTACCTACACGCACACGCACCACCGCACACGCACACGCACACGCACGACACACGCTGAATTGGGAAATAACAATCAACCAATGGCGCAGGTGTGCCTTTTGCCTGTCGGACTACGACACGGGCAACATCCTGCGCAAGCTCCCGTGCGGCCACGCATTCCACAAGGCACGTCGATTCATTTTCTACTTTATTAATTTCATATAAATATAACTACTTTTTAAAATCATATATATAGAAATGTTCGTTCCGCTCTCTGCATCTGACTGCTGATCTCCTCTTGATTGCCGCCACAACTATAACAGGAGTGTGTGGACGAGTGGCTGAAGAGCAGGAAGACGTGTCCCACGTGCAAGCAACGCATCGACGACCTTTGAGGCCGCTCCTTCTTGAGCTTGTGTCTGCGCACAGTGGCCTGCCCCAAGCACAGCATCCTGGCTTGTGTTCACTTTGCTGCACTGGCACACATGTGGATGCATTGTGGAACAACCTCAGCCACAAAGGTCGTCGACAAAAAACGTTTTCCTTCTCTTCGCTTCTCATTTCTTTTCTCATTTCTCATTTGCTTTTCTTGTTTTCGGTACAAGAGAGAAAGAGAGAAGGCCAAACGTTACACACAAGGACAAGATGAACGAAGAGGAGCGAGAGCGGGAGGAGGCGCGGCTGCGTGAGGTCTTCACCATGGGCTTCATCGACCAGCCCGAGTTTGAACTCCGCCTCCGCGCCCTCCGCGGCGAAGAGGCACCACCCACCGCCGCCACCCAACAACCGCCCCTCGGCACCGGCCAAAATAATAAAAATAATAAAAAGAAGAATGCCAAGAACGCCGGCGGTGCCGCCCCGGCCGCGCCCACAGACGACGACGGCTCCACCATCAAGTAAGTGGGTCCCCAAACTCTCCGCATTTCAAGCATTCTTCATTCATTGTCGCCGTGTGTCGTGTCGTGTCGTGTCGTGTCGTGTCGTGTCGTGTCGTGTCGTGTCGTGTCGTGTCGTGTGCGTCGTGTGCGGTGATGACACGCGCAGGTGCCGGCGGCACGAGTGGCGGGTGGTGCGAGCGGGCGTGGCGCACGGGGCTAATGGGGTGATTTCGGAGGTGGCGCCCGTCAGCGCGAGTGCGGCGGGCGTGTCGCGTGCCTACGCGAAGGAGGTGCGGGAGGCGACCGATGAAGACCAGGTCGAGTACCTCCACAAGGAGCTCACCATCCTCACCCACAAGGCCATCCTCGCCAACCCCAACATCGTTCACCTCTACGACTGGCGAATCCGCGGTACTCGCACACACGCGCGCTCTTGTCGTGTGTTGCGTGTGTCGTGCGATTGACGTGTGTGTGTTGTGTTGTGTGTTGCGTGCGTGTGCGTGTGCGATTAGTGATGGTGAGCACGACGGACGGGGTGCACGATCAGACGCGTGTGGCGGTGCCGCCCTGCCTCGTCATGGAGGTCTGTGACCGGAGCATCAAGAACCTCATGCGCGAGCGCCACTACCCCCACTTCCTCCCCAAGGTCCCTCCTCCCGCCCCCTCCCGCCCCTTCCGCCCCCTCCCGCCCCCTCTCGGCGTCTGACTGGTGGCGGCGGTGGTGGTGGGCGAGCAGGAGGTGGAAAAGGGGGCAGGCGAGGTCCGCACGGAGCTGATGAGCGAGGCGGACGTGGTGAAGATTGGGCTGGATGTGCTCAACGCCCTGTTCGACCTCCACGGCGTCCTGCAGACCTACCACGGCGACATCTCCAACAAGAACGTCATGCGCAGCCGACGCGGAGGGTAAGAAGCGCACCGCCAACCTCCACCAGTTGCTCGCTGGCGCGTTAATTCTGTCGTGTGCCATCGTGTGCTGTGTCGCGTCGTGTGTCGCATCGTGTGCGCTCCAGCTCGGCTCGCTACGTACTGATCGACTTTGGGAGCAGCAGCCAATTCCGAACACGGATCACCACCCCCGTGTCCCAGGTACACACCCCGCGACTCACCGCAACACATGACACACGCACAACCGCACACACGCGCACCCTCGCATGACACACGCACAACCGCACGCACGCACGCACACACACACACACACACACGCACACGCTCACCCCTCGTATGACGCACGCACACACGCACGCACGCACCACAAGGTGTACGCAGCGCCGGAGAAGCTGGACGGGGACTGGGCGCGGTGCGATGGGCGGTGCGACGTGTTCGCCCTCGCGGTGCTCCTCTCCGAGCTGCTCGTGGGGCGGCCCCACCGCGACCACGCCGACATCGAGTGGCTCCCGACCCACCACCAGCAGCCGCAGCAGAAGCCGCAGCTCCGTACGTGGGCCGATCTGCTGGTGAGCGACCTGGTCGACTGGCGCGCGTTCTTCGACGGCGCGCTGGTGGCCGATGCCGCGCGGCGATGGGACGCGGCGCAGGCGGCGGCGGCCCTGCGCCGGCGGCCGTCAGTGCGCCAGAAGCGCGAACGGGCGCGGGACAAGCGGCTGCAGGCCGAGCAGCTGCGGGTGCTCACCGACGCCTCGCCTGAGCCACTGGGCCACCACTACTCCCTGACCCTTTTTTTTTTATTGTTCGACACATTGGAATGGAAATTAAGCTGCCATATTGCGTTTATTGGTTGCAAGGTCAAGGCACTCAGTTCTTGGCGTAGTATCGGGTGATGAACTCTTTGAAGGTGCCCTTGGGCGGGGCAAGAGCAAGCATCTCTGGGGAGGCGACCGTATGCGCGCGATCTCCTTTGCCCTGCCTGAAGAAGGTGATCGGGGGAAGCAGGCTCTTTGGGTTGATCGGGGAGCCTGTCGTGAACTCGTCGACCGTGAGCGTTCCGCCAAACGTAACGTCTGCCTGAAGCACTTCCCTGAGAGCCTCGCCAATGCTGAGAGAGATGGGTACAGAGGGTCAGATCACTGTGTCCAATCCTTCTTGTTCACATATTTGGGAAGCAGGGAGAGAGTGAACCTCTGGTCGTTGACATCCTCTGGTCCGGTCAACATGTACTTCTTGCTGTAGTGGCGCGAGGGGTCTTCCAGGGACAGGAGAGCGGCTGCTGCCC